>NC_052056.1:9858586-10158586 GCF_903992535.2 Arvicola amphibius | reverse complement strand
CTTTCACTGGCAGCATTGTGACCACAGCATTGTGCACCTGCTCATTGAATCTCAGCATCCTTACAATCCAAGATATTATTTAAACTTATATAAACCACTTTGGGATTAATCATGTTGTTGAATTGTAAGCCAAGAAGATTTATGCAGCCTTCTCGCAGAGTCTGCTGGCCTCAAGAAGTGACTGTGGCTCACAGTTGCTGCAGCTATGATTATTCTTAGGTTAACTGTTGTTTTCATGGTACTCCTTGGACAGCTAGGTTGCATTTCCTTACAAAGAAATGTACTTCTTCCTACTCCAACACCGAATTCTTTTAGTTGAGCATTACTCTGGTGATAGTTTAGTTTAATGTATGCCCACTGAAGTCCAAACCTTGTGGGTTGGTGGGGTCTGAAGGTGGCTGTTCCCCTGGTCCAAAGATCCCTGCATGTGGCTTGCAGTGGAGGTACTTCCACCTCCCAGTGGCCACGACCCATGAACTTTGTGTTCTAAGGTAGATTCATCCTCAGACTCTGTGCACACTCATAATTTATACACTCATTCCTTCTACTCTGTCTACTTAAAATTTCCTCTTCTAACATGCTTGCATTATTGATATAATGCAAATGTTACAACAGCAGAGATGATGAGGATTTTCCTACTGATATGTTCCAACAAACAAGGTCAGTCCCTAGCCAGTACTCATGAAATCCTTGATGAATTAGAAAAAGGATCAACCAGCATCAATTCAAATGCTGCCTCTGACTGGATGCTACTTGAATAACTTTGTCTAGAATGTCATATTTTATTCTAGATGTTTTTCTTCCTCTATTTTCATCCATGTATGTTTGCATGTGTATGGGCACACTTGTGTATGTTTGTGTGTGTGTGTGTGTGTGTGTATGTGTGTGTGTGTGTGTGTGTGTGTGTGTTGGGGTGTGCTTGTGCATGTGGAAACCTGAGGCTGATGTTGGAATCATCATCGAAGATTCTTCTCCTGTACCCAATGAGGCAGGGTGCCAATCAAATTCACAGCTTGCTGCAAAAGCTAGTCTTGCTAGCCAGCTTGCTCAGAGGATCCCCCGTTTCTACCTTCCTGAAAGGGAGACAAACTAGAGATAGGGCATCATGCCTACTCAGCATTTACAGGGGTGCTAAGAATCCATCTTTGGTATCTACACGAGTCTAGTAAGTGCTCTAACCACTACGCAACCTCCCCAACTCCTTATTCTGAAGGTTTTAATTGTGTTTGGTTTATAGCCTATACTACACCACACAAAGCAGTCCCTTGTTAAAACTAATTGTGTGTATTTCCCTCCAAGCTATGCTTTCTTAATGCTTAAGTGGTCTATATTAACCATTTCCCTTCAGGGCCAACCATTCCCTTTGCACGTAACATTGTTAGGTGCATAGCTAGGCTTACTGCATGCTAATGAAACCGCATTTCTGAGCAAGCTATTTCAGAATCTCATGTACTGCTACAACTTCACACGATGCAGAAGTGACAGACTTTGACAAGAAATTCCTTTGAAATAACACGAGCCTTTCACATTTAAGACTACTCATATCAGAGAACTTTCTGGTTCACTTCACTCACAATGTGACAGCACTCGGGGCAACCTCGAGCTTCTGTAACTGGGGATTTCCTGATCAACACTTCTATGGCTTAGGAATAATACCTGCAGCCTTGCCGTCTCCTTCCTCGGGGCTGCCACGTCTTCTTCTCTAACATGAAGATGTTGGCTAGGGCAATATCTGGGAAGTTTCTATTCTCTTCTCTTTTCTGGTCTGAGAGTTACTGAAGTCCCAGGAAGATAACAAGATAATTATATGATGCTTGAGGCCAGATCCAAATGTCATAGGAACCCCTCCTGGACCTCTCCAGAAGCTTACCATGCACCTTGTAAACCTACATAACAAATGTACAAAGAGGGAAATCTAGTTCTGAAAAAAAATCGAGCAAACAAAATGTGCGAAGACTCCTACAAAACAGGATCAACTTGCCTGTCATTCCCCAGACAGGCCGAGCTCATTCCTAGAGGGATGTAGCAAGCATTCATTCTCTCGCCCACTAGGTAAGCAAACTTACTTTGCTGCACATTATTTTCTTCTATCCCCTCTTGGGGTCCTCTGATCATCCTTTGATATGCTCTAATGGTTTGAACCCAAGTGCCCAGGCTCTGAAACTTCTTAACTGCCTGTGTTTTTTTTTTTTTTTTTTTTTTTTTGTAAAAACTGTGCCCATTGGAGCCTAAAGAAGGGAATGAAGTTCGCCTCAAGCAATAGCGGGGTGCTTTGACAGAAAGTGCTGAGCAAGCCCTTCAGTTCTGCTTTCCAACGCCACATTAAACAAGACTATCTCAACCCAAACATGTTTCAGCACTCGTTCCCCCAGAACAAGAATTCTAGGGTTGAACTTCACCCAGCTGCTGAAGAACGTTCAGTCAAGTGAAGAAAAAAAGTGAAATAAATAAACCCTGTGACATTTCATGAAACCACTCAAAACTACAAAAGACTTAATTAGATTATGATTATTTGACTTAATGACATTTTAAAACAATATTCACTAATCACAGGGAAGAAAAATTCTTCGCCTGGTTTTGTATACACTGCAAAGATGCTGCTTCCAAAATTACTTTTAGTGAAAGCAGCATAGATCTCTCTGTCTACTGTGGAATAATTACGATGGGCTAGTAAAAGTCAATTGGTTTGTTGCCATCACAGCTCAATTGAATTGCACTCATTAGGAAGGATGAGCCTGTCTCCATTTAGCTCCAGATTAGCATCATTTTCTTCCCTTTGGTGTCTATTGGCTGTTTTATTTTTTTTTTTTCAACCTGACACAAATCTACAAATCTGGGAAGAGGGAATCTCAGCTGAGGAATTGTCTTATCCTACTGAGCTGTGCTCCAGTCTATAGGGTATTTTCTTCATTGAGAGTTGATGTGTGAGGGCCCAGCCCACTATGTGCTATGCTACCCCTGGGCATGCGGTCTGGGGCTGTATTAGAAAGCAAGCTGAGATAGTCTTGAAGAACATTCCTCTGTGGCTCTGCTTTAGTGCCTGCCCTCAGCTTCCTGCCTTGCTTGAGTTCCTGTCTTGGCCTCCCCTAATAATGGGCTGCAAAGTGTAAATGGGAACAAACCTTTTCCTCTCCAAGCCGCTTGTAGTCATGATATTTTTAAACCCAGCAATTGGAAGCCAACTAGGACAAGTGTGGAGGAAGATTTACTGTCCGTCATCCTTAAGTAAAATGTTTAAACCAAGAAAAATCTCTAAAAGCTGAGTGTTTCACATCTTTATTTCCCACTTGCTTTCAAAGTATATCAATAACAATACACATGTGATTTAACTTCTAATAATGATGTTCCCAACATCTTCCTGATAGGGTATGTGTCATGTTGCTGGGAATCAAGAACGAGTGGGCACTTCACAGTGCTATGCTACCTCCTGCAATAACAGAGATGGGAGAATCGCTGTATTGTTCCTTTCATGTAGTCACCAGCATGGCTGTCCTTTAGATCCCGCCTTCAGGCCGTTCTCTCTCTGCAAATTTGAGCAAGTATTACCAAAACTGAATAACTCGTGAAGTGTTTCGTAGCAGGAGCTATTCAATCAAATGATTAGTAAGATATATTCCTTTTTATGTCTTATTATTTTTATTGTGCTATGTATTTTTCTCCACTCCCCTCTCTTCCTTCCCTCTCCCCTTGTATCCTCTCCTGTGACCTCCATGTTCCCAATTTATTTAGAAAATCTTGTCTTTTTCTCCTTCCTATTAAGATCCATGTATGTCTCTTAGGGTCGTCTTTCTTGTCTAGGTTCTCTGGGGTCATGGATTGTAGGCTGTTTTTTCTTTGTTTTATGTCTAAAAGTGACTTATGAGTGAGCACATATAATATTTGTCTTTCTGGGTCTGGGTTACCTCACTCAATATGTTTTTTTTTTCTAGATTCATCCAATAAAGGATATTTTTGAAATACACGTATACTGATGTTCTCAAATCTGACCTGGCAAGACTGATACCCGCCACCACTCACCTCACAGTTACCTGCTCCAATGGCCTTACATATGCTCATAGATAGGCATGTGGTACAAGCTGTTTGCTTGATTACATAAGACAAGGTGCTAAGTTCCACTTAATGATAAATTCAGTGAGCATAGAGGATAATAGATCATTTTATATCTGACATCAATATTTTGCTTAGTACTAAAAATTATGCATTGACAAAATCTAGGGGAAGACATCGGATTCAGATATTTTCCTGTGCATCTTTAACACAAATCAGGCCAAAGAGCATGTAAAGGAGCAATCTGGGCTTATCTCTCACAGCTCAGTCTTTGACAGTTTGCAGCAGCTCAATTGATTAGACTGCATTTATTCAAAGTCTGTTTATTATTTATTGTTTCATGCTCATTTGCATTTTCTTCTCATTATCCAGGGATATTTGGCTCCTCTCCACAGATGCTCATTAACCTCTCAGTTCATTTATCACAATTTCCACCTGGAAGACTCACAAGAGCCCAGTGTCACCTCGACAATTTCTGTCCTTCAGATTTCATGTCTGATGTCCCTTCCTCCAAGAAGCCCTACCTGAACCCCATAAGCAGATAAGGTACTATTCCAGAAATGTCACCACTACACTGATTTGAATTGATGTCTGCCTCCCTTGGTACGGGACTGATGACCTGTCTGCCTCTGGTGTGGGAGAATTATCTGTATTCTGTCAATCATGTATTTTAATAAAACGCGGATTGGCCAGGCACGAAGTATAGGCGGGTCAACCAGACAGGAAGTAGAGGCAGGGCGATAAGAACAGGAGAATACTAGGAAGGAGGAAGTCCATTCCTCCCACTCCTGCCCAGACTCCGAAGAAGCAACATGTGACCTGCCCTGCTGAAAAAGGTACTGAGCCACATGGCTAACACAGATAAGAATAATGAGTTAATATAAGCTACAAGAGCTTATAAAAAGACTGAGCTAATGGGCCAATCAGTTTTATAACTTATGGAGATCTCTGTGTGATTTTCTTTGGGGCTTGCTGGCTGTGGGGTACCGGGCAGGACAGAAACCCCAACAAGCCAGCCCTCATGTTACATGCCTCTTTCATTTAGCTGACTGCTTCACTAAGAACAGGGTTTTAGTGCTTTAGAAAACTTGTACTCAGTGTCCTTGCTGTACCACATGCTGGGTCTCCTCAGGCACACGGACTCAATGGTGATTTCTTACATGGAGGTTGCATGGTAGGGTAAAAGAAAAATGGATTTTTCATTCTTTCCAGCCCAGGTTTATGTCCTATTTTCCCCTTAGCAGCTGGAAGAATTCATCCAACCAAATGAGTTTCATTGTTGGCATTTATTGCACAGGAATTTAAAGACATCTTAGAGGACATTTTAAGAATGAGTGCTATCAACCATATCTAGGAATCATAAGAAAACCAAACATATTACTGCTTCTCTTCATACCTCAGATATTTCCATTGGGATTTTCTGTTTTAGAAGACACTACACCTTCCTTAAAGTTCCTTCCAAAACCACTTACACATAAAGCCAATGATACTGAGAACTTTTGTTATTTAATTCGGGGATACACATTTGCATGTGGACTAGTTTGCATGTTGACAACCATCCTCACAGTACTGGTGTGCTGTAGATAAAAAGCAAGCATCTGCTTTGTAGGTTTGGAATGCTGGATGATACCTGGACATTACAGGCACTTCTTTCTGAGAGGACTTTTCCTTGTAACAAATCACTAGGTGATTTCATGCAAGGTTTACAGCAGTTTTAATGGGACCAGGGACACCACATGTAAAAGCATTACAAGGAAGAATAAAATTGTAATTGGAACTCAATCAAGCAATTTGTTGAAAGAAATGGCTTGTTCCTATCATGCCCCCTTTTAACTCCATTAAAACAGAGGACAGTCTCTACCCTCTGTGGGTGAGCATTTTGTTGGACTTGCTTCCAGAAAAGTCACCACCTGTCTTCATCCAGCTGAGGGTGCTCTGACCTCTGCTGAATTTAAATCTCACTTAAGGATAATGCCAAGTTTGGGATGCCAGCAGTTTATCTTTTCCCAGAAAAAAATCCATGAAACAGGGGCCTCACTACACAATACAGATATTATCCTGGGACAGAGATTAGGAAATATTCTGAGGAATGGCTCTAAGGGTAAGATAAAACCCAGCATATTTTACCTCTTTCCCTCGTCTAATCTTAAGTTTCTTAAATAGTATTAAAGATAAATATATATACATATACTTGCCCAATCTGCCTACTGCTCTAGCAAATCATTTAGTATCCTAAGTATTCCTTCTTGGCACAATATAAGTATAAGCTTTAGGGTGCATTGACTAAATCCAATTGTAAATTCATTTAGATGACAAAATGCCTTCTTACTTAAATTTTGAGAAGTTGAATGCCACAACGCTTTCAAACTGAGAGAAGACAAAAATCCTTGCCTTTAAGTCTCCAGAAAGGAAAAGAACGACATAAATTAAAAACTGCCTCTGAATTGAGAGGAAGGCATGCTTGGATACTCACTAAGAGAAAAATGGAGATGATACATAGAAACCAGTGAAAGTGTTCAGTGTCTTCCCCCAAACTATCAGGAACTTGTTTGTTTTGAGAGGTGTTAGGAAAAGTCCAATATACATATTTTGAACGGTTGGACATGAAGATGTTACATAACCATCTAGTCACAGCCCTCCCCACCCCCATTGCTCTTTGTTTAAGCTGTGGAAGGGCAGGCTTTTTATTTACATAATATAAAACCAAAGAGTCAATTTTATCGATTTCTTAGCTCATAGGAACAGAGAACAAGTTTGCTATGAATCCCACAAAAGGTAATCTTCTAGTCTTGATTTTTTTCCCAGGACTATTTTGAAAGAGAAGTTCCCACCTTCTAGAGATAGCCTCAGTCCCAGGAAAATTGGGGGAACTGCCATTCTAAACCCAATCTAACCCTGAGACTGACTGGCCCATTCCCAACCATGTAACCTTGGGTCTGGGTGTCCTCATGTTCGAATCAATAAAGCCCACACTCAAGTAGCTGCAACATTCTCTTCATGTTTCATTGGTACCCAGCGCCCTAGTAATGGAGAAGATTACAGGCTTAATGAATTCCTGACATAGAAGGGACAACAAAATATCTGAGAGTCAAATTTAATGCTATGTGTCCTATGAGCACTTCCTGCTCAACAAATCTTATAGTAAACCTTTCCCAAAAGTGAATGCTGATTCTTGCTCTTGTTTTAGAAACCTATTATTATTAAACCAGTCCTTTTAAAGTAGGGAACTCTATATATTGGAGTGCATACTTCAGAATAAAAATCCCTGTGATTGAAGCCAGTCATTTTCCTTCCTCCTGGGGCAGCCATCACCATCACTCCACTCAGTTTCCCCATTTCCAGCATGATGCTCTGAGTCCCAGCTAGAGGGAGTGTTGGCTTCTTGGCCTTCGGGGAATCTGTCAGCACTGAAGTGCCTGGGAGATTGTGCTCCCAGCTCTCAGTAGTGCAGGCCTGTTGCCAGTGAGGAACATTTTCAGGCACTACCCCTGAGGGGACAGTGTGCATTTGGGTGAAAATCCATGTTCTGAAGGTGTCTTGTGATCACAGCGAGGCCAGCTTGCCCTAGGTTCTTCCTCTACCTCATTCAGCTTCTCACACTCTGTTGTTGGTTTCTTTGGAGACTGCTCCCGTGGTTGGTCACCTGAGCAGGCTCCCATCGCTTTTGCTGCACTTCCAGGGAAGCTGAACCCTACTGTGGTAGTTTGAATGAAAATGGCCTCATGGGCTCATAGAGACTGGCACTATTGGGAGGTGTGTCTTTGTTGCAGCAGGTCTGGCTTTGTTGGAGGAGTTGTGTCACTAGGGATCTGGCTTTGAGGTCTTAGATGCTAAAGACAAGCCAGTGACTCAGTCTCTTCTGCTGCCTGTGGATCAAGACATGGAACTCTCAGCTTGTTCTTCAGCACGATGTCTGCCTGCATGCCACCATTCTTCCCATCATAACAATAATGCAGTAAACCTCTGAAACTGTAAGCCAGCCTCAATTAAATGTTTTCCTTTATAAGAGTTGCTGTGGTCATGGTGTCTCTTCACAGCAACAGAAACTCTAACCCAGACTCGTACTATATCTTATAATAAATGCATAAACATGTAAATCTTACTGCAATCTTCCACGTTGCTGCTATTTAGCCATTATTGCTAATAATTATAACAACTTCAGTTCAAGAAAACTTTCCATAAGATTCAATCTTAAAGAGAAGGAAGACGGAAGCTCACATTGACTGCTGACCAGATTATAAATAATCTCATGCAATAAGATTATTGTATTATTATTATTATTATTATTATTATTATTATTATTATTATAATGTTATTCTGCATTATTGTAATACAGAACATAAAAAATGAGTCGTTTTGTTTTATTTTAGTTCTTTTTGTTTTTAATTGAGGCAAAATCTCTATATTGACCAGAATGGTCTTTGAGTTGCTAAATAGTCACACTGGTATTCAGTTTAATTCTGTCTCAGCCTCCTGAATACTAAGATTTAAGGCAGGCACTACACAGCAGTCCCAGGTAAATAATTTTTTTCTTTATTTTTATTTGTTACTTTTTTGTTGGGAAACTGAATCTTGGGTCAAGAAAGCATCATTTTTTCAAATAGAGAATAAAAGATGACCTTTTGTTTTCCTTCTGAAGACTTTGCTGTTTCTATTTGTTTTTATTTTACTCATTATTTTCTTCCTTCTCTTCCTTCTTTTTATCTTCTATTGCTTAATATATAATGCCAGCCAGAATGATTTTTAATGCCCTTACTTCTTGGCATTATCAAGAGTCAAAATGAAAATTGTTGAGCTTGAGTTTTGCCTAACTTACATAATTCACTTAAAAATCCACACCTGGTTTTATTAAAGTGAGAATAATTGTGAAGAACTTTATAACTCAGTTGACAAGATCAGTCCTATATGGAAATCTTAGTGTAAATTTCTTTAAGCTGAGCTATGCAGAATAATTATCTAATGATATCATCCACAGAGAAATTTTTTCTTGATTACATTTTTTCCATTTTTTTTTTAATTTTGGTGTGGTGATTTTAATAAGAATGGCCCCTATAGGCTCCTGTATTTGTATGCACTCTTTTGAAAGGATTAGAAAGATTAAGAGGTGTGGCCTTGTTGGAGAAAGTGTGTCACTTGGGGTGGGCTTTGAGGTTTCAAAAGCTCATGCCAGACCCAGTCTCTGTCTGTGCCTGTGGATCAGAATGTAGCTCTCAGCTACTTCTCTAGCTCCATGTGTGCCCTGCCTGCCACGATGCTCCTCACCATGATGATGGCTGCGGAAGCCACTGGAGCTGTAAGCAAGCCCCTCATTAAATGCTCTCTTTTATAAGAATTTTCTTGGTCATCGTGTCTGTTCATAACAATAGAACAGCACTGAGAAAGTTGTTATGTTAGTGAAGTGTGAGAGCTGCCTGGGAAATGTTTCTGCTTAGCTGTGGCTGTGGTTGACTGATGATGCTCTGACGCCATTTCTTATAGGGCCAGGTGAAAGGCAAACGTGCAACTTTTTCAAATTGTGCAAACTTAATCAAGGTTCAAAATTGGGTCATTAGTTCACCACACTTACAAATCTCCAGGACTCATTGGAGTTCTTTTAAAATGTGTGGTAGAGAGTAAGCTAATAATTTATACTGATTAGGAAAAATATTTCTCAGTTCCTCATCAGAAGTATTTTGAACACAAACACTATTATTTTGTGATTAAGTCATTTTTAGATCACAAATCATCACTATGTTAGCTTAAATATAGATCATTTGTCTACTTAAATAATGCTAATACAGTCCTGTTGGATATTGGTTCAGAATACTTGTTTTAAAAAGTCTTGGGATATTTGGAAGGAAGTAAAAACAGGACTCTCTTATAAGGCTGGCTTTTACTGTGATAATAATTATCATGCTACATTAGTTAAAGCACTTTTTTTAAAACCATGGGATCAATAAAAGGAAGGAATAAATGCAAAATCTTTAATACTCTGTCCAAAATGTTAGCTCAAAACCAATTTCCAAGGCAAACTTTTGGATCATTTATTTACATAAAAGTCAACAGTGGATGCTTTCATCTGTCTCCCTGAGTGCTCTATTATACAGCCTATAAAAGAAGTTGGTATTCAAATAGTACTTTCAAGTTATAATTAGCTTAAAGTTCAAATGTCTGGCGTGTAATACCTTTAATGAAGCAAATAAAACCCTGGCTGCTGTGCCTCACCTCCTTGGCTCCGCTATCCTGACTCTTCCTGTTCCTCATCCCAAGTTGATGGCTTCTCTGACGTCTTGGGGACTAGGGCCTTTCCTATATTTTCTTGAATTTATTGTTTTCTATATGTATGTTCTTATATAACTTTATTTTTGAATACTGACACATTTAATGCATTGACATAGCTGACATTGTTGGTAGACCCTGAGGTGGACAGAGAAAAGATTTTCAGCAACAATGTTATCTTCTTTTTGATGCTTAAAGTATGATCTTTCCCAAATATGCTGAAGAATGCTGCTTCTCAGGGGGCAAAAGGTGAGAGGTTATGGGCTTTTAGAGATTTTACAATTTGAGGTGTGATTAACTGTGAACCTCTTTGGCCTGCAGAATTGTTCTGGATCCTTAGAAGCACATGACAGGTCCTTAACAGCATGGCCTTTGCTGCTAACCACCAACTCGCTGTAATTACAATTTGCTCGGCCATTAACTAATTTCCAAATATAGAGATCCTTCTTCATTTTTCTGCTTGCCATTTTCAAACTCATTCTTTAAACTTCCTGTCCTTTGAGGGGCTATTGAGGCAACTCAGGTGGAAGAGCACTATTGCCCTAGTGACCACCCTAATCTACATGGTTGCTACCACTAGCCTAAAGGGTAGTCCAGGATAAGGGATCTGTTTATTTTCTGTTTGTATTGATTTGGACTAAGCTACCCTTGTAGCTAGGGTGATCTCTCATTTGTCTTAGGAGTACACTTCTTGCCAAACATTCTATCCTATAATGTATGCTCCATTTTGGTTGTATAATGGATGCTTCAAGGTCTTCTTGGTCAATGACATTCATAATATATATGTTCTTGCATTCAATGATTCCATGCTGGATAATAATATATATATGGATAATATTATAGGCTTATTATATTATATAATATTCCCTCAAAATCTATATGTTAAATCCCTAACTCTAAAATGAATAGGGGCCTTCAAAATGGTAATAAAGATGAATTGAGGTCATAGAAGCAGTCTCTTAATTCAAAATGTCTGAAATCTTTAAGCCAGAGAGGAAACACCAGCCACCCATTCACAGACAGAGACAAAGAACACAGCAAGAAGCAGCCAACTCAAACCAAAGAGTTGGGTATAGGAGAACCAGCTGTGCTGACCCCGAAGCCTAGGTTTATGGACTTTACATCTGTGAAAAAATAAGTTTCTGTTGTTTAAGCAACATTGTCTGTGATATTTACTTTTGGCATTTCAAACTAGCTAATACAGGGGACATAGCTGACATCCACTCTCCCACTTCCTCCTGTTACAAACCCACTGGCTGTGTTTATCTTAACTCTTAGCTAAGGATCTGGTCTTTTATCTCACTTGAGTAGCATCTCCAAGTTGGTTCCACCAGAGCCAAATGACTACATGTCCCACATGTATGTTTTTCCTCGCCTTATAGAAGGCCTGAACTGTGCACACATACCCTTAGTAGTCCAACTTTCCACCCACTAAAGGGAATTGTTCCCCAATTTCTATTTTCTGTGTGTTGTTCTTCACTGTCTTCTTGTCCTTCTCCAAATGGATTGACCATCTAAGCAGCATATAGACATGCTCAGTATAGCTTGTCTTTGGGAAGTATTTCTCAAGCCCACATCTCATATGCTAGAACTTTTAACAGAATCTATTTCCCTTCATTCTCATGACTATATGAAATAGAGGTCATATGTCTCATCCTGTAAGATAAAAGTATGAAGACCCTAGAGCTAATAGATATCAAACCTTTCTTTCAGACTCATGTTCTAACTTCAAAGAGAAGTGTCCTTTGGAGAATGTGACCCAGAGAGCAGAATAATATCCAAAGAACACACACCCTGAGCGTGAGCACCAGAAACTGCTCTCATCTGTATATAGATGCCTATAGACTGTGTTAGAGCTACTTTTGTCGTGTCTGCTATTTGATCTGGTTGTAATATTCGAGACCTAGAGAATCTGATATATTTCCACTAAACTGTAACTCTCTCCCACTCTGTGCAGTCAATCAGTAAGTAAAAAGTCACTCTGTTGGAAAGGTAAGTCACTGAATAACAACTTCAGAAAAGGCGTGAGTTACTGTATTTTCCATCTAAAGCTTTTAAATTCTTTGTTCTGCAAGTGTCAATGAGAATGAAAAAATATACAGTGGGACCAGCCTTATTTTTCATCAAAGACGTGTGAACACTCACAGACCAGAGGGATTCTGATTCAATAGAACCCTTGATTTTTATGATTCTCCAGAAGAGGAAAACTCTGGATCACAGGCTTCTGTGAGGATTTAGGAAATTTGCATACTTTTTAAAATACCATACAATTGTGAGACATTTTAATAATTAAAGCATGTATGTAAATAATGGACTATAGCCAAATGTTGGTGTGTGTGTGTGTGTGTGTGTGTGTGTGTGTGTGTGTGTGTGTGTGTACTAACTGAAGACTGCTGGGCAGAGGCTAAAGCTCTATTTCTTCATTTTAATTTTATTTTGGAAATTAGACAGGCAATTGAAGAAAGAGATTGAAAGCATTGGAATTTCAGGCAGCCTCAAGTCAACTGCAGTAACCCTCAGTTTCCATATATGAAATAGAGGCAAGATATATAGGATTGCTGTAAAGACAATGTGAGTAATTTTTATGAAGCCATTGCTATGCCCAAACTGTGTCCTCCTTAGTGGCATCTATTGAAGACCTAACTCCTAATACACCAGAATATAGCTATGTATAGTCCTCATAGAGGTCTTTACAATGAGAACATCAGGATGGGCTATCACCATTATTACTAGTGCCTTATTCAAAAGGAGAATTTGGAGAAACCCCCCCACACACTCCCCACACTAAACCTTTAACACATGGGCTTTTGGAAACATTTCAGATACTAATCATAGTAAACCGGTGATGTGGGATTTCCCTTTGTACGCTGTAAATACAATTGGTTAATAAAGAAGCTGCCTTAGGCCTGTGCAGGGCAGAATATAGGTAGGCAAAGAAAACTAAACTGAATGCTGGGAGAAAGAAGGCAGAAGAGACACCATGTAGCTGCCAGAGGGGAAAGACATAAGCTGCTAGCTAAAACCTTGCCAATAGGACATGAGCATCATGGTAAAATGTAAAATAATAAAATGGGTTAATTTAATATGTAAAAACTTGCTAAAATACACTAAAGTAATTGACCAAACAGTGATTTAATTAATACAGTTTCTGTGTAGTTATTTTGGGAGTCTGGGCAGCCAAAAAACAAACTAATATCCTGCAGGCTACAAAACTATGCCAGATTTCCAAATGTTGTTTATAAATGTTTGTTTACTTTTAAAGGGGGATATGCTATAGAGATTTGCATTGGTATGGAACTTGGCTTATTAATATAAATTTAAGGTCAATTTTGTTATATGTATATTTTTGCTCTTGATTAAGGTATTGTGTTTGTACAGCTTATTTAAAATTGTAATGTATAATTTAAAATATAGGTTAATAGATAATCATTTATAATAGTCAAGCTTGTAGTCATGTTAGTTAGGTTTCCTAGATGTATAGAGATATATTTCAGTTAGATATGTATTCTTCAAATCTTTTAGATACCTTCAAAATATGGCATTTAAAATGTTTTAAGAGATTAAGATTTTTTATAACAGAGAGACACATATGTTTCTTGCAGCACCAATCTACTTCAAGAGGATGATGGGCATTGAAGAGGCTCCTTATGGATTTGATTAGTCATTTGGGCTAGAAACTTCTTTTGCCTGGACTGCTTGATGTTCTGCTGTACAAACTGAACATGCAGAACCCATAGAGAAATGACTGCAAAAGTTGCCTAAAGGTGAAACGGTCCTTTGAGGTTCCTGCTTCATAAAAGAGTCTGCCAAACATTCTACAGGACACACAAAAAAGTGACTAATGAACTGCCAATATAGAAAAAAATCGTCTTTAAAATTTCATTCTTCATAAAAAGGTCTGCCAGATAATATGGGCCAGTAGGCTAAAGATGGGTGCCTATGATGGTACACAAGAACATCGGTGACTGTCCAGGTAGCAAGATGTCTCTGTCAATTCTAGAGTTTTGGAGGTTTCTTAAAATGCACTTCCTGTTTACTTAGGCAATATTATATCCATATGGAGCCTTTAATGGAGTTAAAAGAGTAAATAGTTATAGATACAGTTTTCCTTAGGAATAATAAAAGATAAAATAAATATAAATATTATAACTGTAATTCTTGCTTGATATCTGTTTTGTTATACGTAATTTTACTATGTTAAAGGTAAAACCTTCCTTTTTGTTTAAACAGAAAAGGGGAAGTGATGTAGGATTCTCCTCTGTATGCTGTGAATACCATTGGTTAGTAAGGAAACTGTCTTAGACCTGTGCAGGGCAAAATATAGGTAGGCAAGGACAACTAAACTGAATGCTGGGAGAAAGAAAGCAGAGTCAGGAGATGCCATGTAGCTGCCTCCAGGACCAGATGTGCCAGAATCTTGCTGATAAGCCACAACCACATGGCAATACACAGATTAATAGAAATAGGTTAGTTGGTAAGCCACAGCCACATGGCCATACACAGACTAATGGAGATGGGTTAAATTAAGATGTAAGAGTCAGCCAATAAGCAGAGCGGTGATGGCGCATGCCTTTAATCCCAGCACTCGGGAGGCAGAGGCAGGCGGATCTCTGTGAGTTTGAGACTAGCCTGGTCTACAAGAGCTAGCTCCAGGACAGGCTCTAAAGCTGCAGAGAAACCCTGTCTCAAAAAAAAGAGTCAGCCGATAAGAAGCTAGAGCTAATGGACCAAGCAGTGATTTAATTAATACAGTTTCTGTGTGGTTATTTTGCATCTAGGCAGCTGGGAACTAACTAGCGGGCTCTTACAACATACTAGCAGTAAGGGAAGGGGGGTAGTGCAAATTCTTTCTGACAAGCCTCAGAAGCAAGCACATGAGTGACAGAACAAAAGTAAGCAAGCAAACAAAGACCCCATAACCATGCCTCCTTCATCATGACCTCAGGTCATGAAACATTACAGAACTGTCTTTGGTGCCATTTCCTCATTGTTTGGTTTTACTGTGGCTCCAGGCAATGAACTTGACACTAAAACATTGTCCCCTTCTACTTACTCTTGTTCAATGATTATTATTTCCTCACTAAATTTCTTAGTGTTCTCAGACTTGTTTCCACAGTAACTAAGAAGCTGTGCACCTTTACCCGGTGCTGAGTTTGGGCACCAGATTCAGATGAAAAGATCACAAGTCCAAGGCACCCGTAGGGAATATGGGACATTGGAAGGGAGACCAGTAAAGGTGGTATTTTGTAGATTTCAAGAATTTGTCTACAATTAGCTCTGACTCCTGAGTGGAAGCGTCAATATGTGTAGCCCACTGTGTGTAATTCAATTTGATTTTAATTAAAGGAGGCCCACTCTACATTTACTGTAGACACACAGCCCTGATGGACTCACTGTGCAATTAGTGTCTGGCCTAGGTCCCCAGAGTACCACACAGTGACAAATATCCGTAATTCATTTTCTTCTAAGCAATGTCATCTGTGTCCAGTCACCAACAATTTGACGTCAGTTCTAGAAAAGCCATATAAAAACAAATCTGAAGAGTACACAACAATGGCAGTGAAAATAGATATCAGACCACGGAGGAAATGATAAATGGGACCTTTGGACCACACCGCCTGTCGGGGCGTTGGCTATTTCAGGAACTGAGAGGATGCAGTTGCTATATTCCCATCTGTTCAATGTATAATTATTTTAACTATTATGCATGTTGTTTATAACTCATTATCTTGCAATAACAGCCTGCACAATTCACTGCATAATTTAAAAATATAACAACTTTTCTTGCCAATATTTGATTTCCAATCCTAAACCCGCTGACTTTAACTGTATCTTTCCCATGCACTCTGGGGAAACTAATTTTTATTTTTTAAGGGTTTATCTTAGAATGTGACCTGGATTTTCTTTGGCATAACCTAGTTTCCTGGCTCTGGGTCATACAGTGGTGTCTCTTCTGAAATAGAATAAATCTGCTCTTGTACGGGCAAATTTGTTAAATGAGTGGGTTCACAAATCTGAGACATTCATATGCGCAAAGTGTACAGGAATGGAGGGCTTGTCTAATTATCTGGATGGTGTTATCAATAAACCCAGAAAATCAGATTATTCTCTCTTGAAATATGAAAATTCCTTGGATCATATTAACCAAATAATTGCCTTTGCAGGAAGAAGCTTATTATTATAGCTAATCGATATGCTATTTATATAAGAAGATGGGCAGATGGCTCCCACGTGGAGCTGAGTTCATATTTCACTCTAGTTAGTTTGATCATATTTCAAGAAACGGTCAGTTATTCTGCTGTTATTCCACACCCACTGTTGTCAGAAAGAGAGCTTTTATTGCATAAGAAAAATGAATACGGCAAAGCTTAGTGTGTGGAGAGGTCGAGGGTGCAAGCGCCTATACAAATGCATAAAGGGGCCAGAGCAGAATGTCATGGATCATCCCCCAGTCATTTCTGTTTTACTGCCTTGAGATGGGGTTTCTCACTAAGCTAGAAGCTTGCCATTTCAGCTAGGCTGGCTTGGTAGCATGCTTCCCAGATGCACTTGTGTTTGACCCCGAACTTGGTACTGGAGTGGTTGACATGCCTAGGCATGCCCAATTTTTATGTGGGTGCCAGAGATGTGAACTCGGGTCCTGTGTTGTTTTTTGAACTATATAGCCTTCAAGTCCCTCAATGATAGAGTATAATCTTTCTTCTCTTATGTTGTTCTCTGCCTGGGTGTTTCATTCCTTACAGCAGCAGCAACTCTTTGTCTGGATGCTTCATTCCTTATAGCATTAGAAACAAAAGTAGAACAGGGGCTCATGCATGAAGAACAAGTGCTCTTAGTCATTGAGCCATTGCTCCAGCCCTGAGCATGACAAGTTCTATTTCCAAGAAACTCAGTGTGTAGGACACATAGAAACACTACCATAATAAAATGTTATAAATTTAGTGGTGAAGGTTTATGTGCCATTGTGGAAGAGGGAGGAGATTACAAAGAACCAGTATTTTCCAGATACAGCAGGGCAGTTGCATATATAAACACACAGTGATTGTGACAACATATGGAAAACATGTATAAATTCAAGCCACAGAACTCCCAGCATGAAGAGGGCAGATGGACACAGAGTTCTACCCAAACCATGAGCTATTGTCAATTAATTACTACAGGGAAAGGGAGTGTTAGTTTTCTTTAGAATTTGGCCCTTGGTAGGTCAACCATGGCCAAATTGGTGCTCACACACACAAGAAAATATGGCGGCACACATTGGAATTGGTGGGCTTTAACAATAAAGTTGAATATGTAATGAAGGAAGAGTTGATCTGGGATGAGTTAGGTGAGGAGTGTGAATATGACCAAAATATATTTTATGAAATTTTCACAGAATCAATAATAAAAATGTTTATACAGTACTTGTGGAGAATAGTGCAAAGGATAAATGTGTGTTGTTATTTGAAACACTTTCTAGAAAATGTGATCGCTGAAATAAACTGATAAGGTTAGTTCAATGTTCTCAGAAGAGGGAACTGTAGGAAGTGCATTACTGTTGGATGGGATCAGAGGAGCATGAACCCAGGAAAACCCTAAGGAACAAGCACTAGGTCTTAACCTCTGGGTTTGGGATGGGGAAAGGGAATGAACTAAAGATTTGGCTAATAAGACTTTGCTAGACTTGTTTTTCTCTAAGAAGTTGGAGGTAAACTGATGATTATTGAGCTGAAACTTGGTGGGAACGATCACAAAGTTGGATAACGGTCAATGACAATGAAAAAGCTGAGTGGATCTAGCAAACAAGATCCAGGGCTAGCCCCAAGAATCCAGAGACCGTCAGACACTGTGGATTTTACTTGGGAACCAAAATACAATGATAAATAATTATTTTAGAAGCAACTTTTCAGGGTAGGCATCTTAAAATTTGTCTCAGTCTCTAGTTTGCTTAAATAGCTTTATCATGGAAATTCTGTGGAAGTAGCTAAGATACAGATGAAGGAATAATTAGAATGATTATCAATAAGGTATAGATTGTTTTGTGAGGAAAGAGAATCCAAAAGCAGGTGAGAAAATGAGATTTAAATAGAGTGAACCTGAATAGTGTGGGAGGTCCTTCTGTCTATGTGTTGCTTTTATTGGTTAATGAATAAAGAAGCTGCTTTGGCCTATATCAGGGAGAAACTTAGGTTGGAGAAAACTAAACTCAATGCTGGGAGAAAGGAGGCAGAGTCAGAGAGAAACCATGTAGCCCTGCCAGAGCCAGATGGAAATTTACCTGGTAAGCCACTGCCACATGGTGATACACAGATTAATGGAGATAGGTTAAATTTATATATAAGAGTTAGTCAGCTGCCCAAGGACCTAGCTGGGGGCATCTTCCTGGACACCTGGGAACCCCTCTAGAGTCAAGTCTCTGCCAACCCTAGAATGGCTCCCTTAACTAAGATATATAATTCCTTGTTCCCATATCCACCCTTCCTATATCCCAACCATCCTATTCCCCCAAGCTCTTCCCATCCTCCACTTCACACTTTTCTCTCCCCATCCCCCCATCCCCCCATCCCACCCCACCCCCATGTTCCCATTTTTTGTCTGGCAATCTTGTCTACTTCCAGTATCCAGGAGGATAACTATATGGGTGGAAGGGAGGGGAGGGAAGGGGGAGGAGGAGGGGAGGAGATGGAAATCTCTAATAAAAAAAAAATGAGAAAAAAAAGTTAGTCAATAAGAAGCTAGAGCTAATGGGCCAAGCAGCATTTTAAATAATACAGTGTTTGTGTGATTATTTGGGGGCTAAGCAGCCGGGAACAAACAAGTGGCTCTCTTTATAATACCTGAGGATGCTCTAGGCAGCAAAAGAAGATGGAGGAGGTGGCTGAGTAGGTAAAGAGATTGTTGTACAGCCACAAAGACCTAAGTTTGCATCCCCAAATCTAGGTAAGAAGTTGGGAATGGTAACATGCATCTGTGACCTCAGTGCTGTGAGTTGGAAAGGGATGTAAGATCCTTGAATCATTTTAGCAGCAAGGTTAGTGGAGTCTAACAGCTTCTAGGTCAGTGAGAGATTGTGCCAGAAGGTGAAGGTGGAAGTGATTGAGGAAGGTCCCAGTAGTCAACTGCTACAGATGTGCACACCCATATCAACATGCACACACACAAGTGCATAGACACAGACCACACACACACACACACACACACACACACGCACGCACACACACACACACACACACACACGCACACACACACACGAGAAAAACAAGAAAAATATCACATGTGCATGAGGACGTGAGCAAGCCGGAAAGGCTATAAAAAGCAGGGCTATTTAGTAGAGCAAAAAATTCTCTAGTTGTGTTGGACAACATTCCAAGATGAAACGTATGACCCATGTTCTTTATAAACCCCTCCCCATTAACCTGGCAGTATCTTTCACCTTCTTCTGATTCTTTTCCATATTTCTGATGGGTGTTTGTCCACCTGGCCAATGACCAGATACTTCAGGGACAACTATCTAGTCACTATGGTGATTGCTATGGTTGTCTCTCTTCTAAATTCATATTGAAACTCAGTCCACTCATGAGCAATAGTAAGAGGATGGCTTTCGCAGATGCTTGGCATTCTTGTGAAGGAGCTGGGGCAGACTAACTGGTCTATGTTTACTCTTTCTCTCTTCTGCCATATGAGGATGCGGTCAAAGAGACCTTCAATATACATCAAATACCAATGACACTGACTTCTCAGACTGCAGAGCTATTAAAAGTGCGTATCTATTCAAAAATATCCACTATCAAGTATTTCGTTATACCACCACAAACTGAAACACTTACATATAAAATGATGCATATATGCATGTAAGTGGAAAAAACTGCAAACTATAAGTTAATTTTTATCTGTCTAGATTTCTTATTAGTAGAAAGACTGAAAATATATAGTCTTTCTTTAATGGTACATGTCCTAAATGTGAGGGCTGAGAGAGATGATTATCACCGATATGATGCAAATGAGGTGGCTATGCTGAAAAGTGAGACATAAAACTGCCAAATTTTCTCAATGAATATGGAAGTGTTTCCCAAAAAGTAGAAATTTGACAGAATTTGCGGACCAGATCCAATGATATTGGGATAGTCTGTGGGAATCTTGTCCTGATCAGCAAAAACAAGTGACGTATAAAAAGCATTCCTTTGTAGGCGCAGTAGAATATAAGCATAGCAGAGTTTACTTTTCTTGGGAGACTTTAATGTTTTATTTTGAGTGTGTATGTGTTGTGCAGTCATGTTTGCGCTTCTGTGGACATGTGTGTGTTGGTGTGTGTGTGTGTGTGTGTGTATAGTCAATTTGTGTGTGTGTACTTGTGTATGGAAATGCAAAGTTTACTTTGTGTGTCTGCCTTGCTCACTTTCCACTGCGTCGGTTGAGGTGGGATCTCTCGCTGAACGTGGAGTTTTCCTAGTTCTGCCTAGTCTAGCCAGCCAGCTTGCCCTGCACACGACTACTGAATATGTCTCTCAAGTGCTAGGATTCTGTGTGACTGTTATGCATGCCCAGCTTGTATATGGGATGTGAGGAGCATAACTTTGGTCCCTACTCATTGGGGCAATTTCTTTATCTGCTTAGCTATCTTCTAAACTCTCAATTCTTCAAAGAGCCCAACTTTTACCTAGTTCTCATATAAAGCACCAAAAATAAAGAAAAAGTCCAAGTCACAAATCAATATTGAATCATCCACAGGTGATTTGGTTTAAAAAAAAGTCATCCTTTCCTTTTTGACTTTTAAAAATTCGAACTTAAATGTTAAGCTTATATATTTAAACTGTAAGTTTTATTCCATCAAAAGAAAATGTTCACAGCAAAATGGTGACAAAAACTGCCCAAATTTTACGCAATTCTCAGTGACACCCCATATTATATTTATATATATAGTATTATATATAATATATATAGTCATATAGTCATTTGGGAATAATTTTTATTCTTGTATAGTAAATCTATTTTAGAAGAGATCAGTTAAGGAATTTGTTCTATAGTTTAAGTTGAAACATTAATTCAGAAAAATTTATTAAGAGTTTAGTAGAATTTAATTTCTTAGGTTCAGCTCAGCAAACATCTTTTAAACAGCTGCCATGTTCCAGGTGCAGTGATCTGAGGACACAAAGGTAAAGTGACTTTTGTCCTTGACCTAGGGAAAGGTTGTACAGTGCTTGAATGATGTGTGTTAAAAGCTAACAGTGAGAGCTGAAGGAACTGTGAGACCTAATGAGGGAACCATCTAGAAACACAAGTTGGAGAGGCTAGCTAGAGAAAGTGAGTTCAGTGTAAGAATTAGCCCAAGGGACAACTAAGAGACAGACTTTTCAGTCTGGGGAGAACAAGACAAAGTGGGCATTATTAGGCAGGCTTTAAATCAGCAAGAAAAATCCATCTGTCTCCACTAGATGAAGAACAGCATTGTAGACCCAGGAAGCCACGAGCAGGTGTGTATTTCTAGATGGTAGAAAACCTATTATGTACTTCTGTTGTATATGTGTCACCACAAAAGGGCTGTAACTCAGAAGACAGAGCCTGGCTAGAGGCTATCTTAACATTCCAGGAGAGAAACTGTGAGGTTAGTGAGTAAGGGAAGCGGGTGCAGCATGCCCAGGGCAGACTACTACCGAGACTGCCCATAGTTTTCAAGTATTTTATGGGGACAGTGGATGAATGGCTTGCATCCGTTTTAAGACAGAGCCTGGGACTCTGAATATAGTTCACAATCCCCTGGCATCTTGTGCTATACCTTGCTACTGCTCTTCCCAGCACGTGTGACTGGAGAAGCCTTGGTATACCCGTTCCCACAATGACTGCGCTAAGATGCTCTCGGTAGCCAGATTACACACCAGCTAGCTCGTGATCCTTTGCTACTGTGACTTGAAAATGCCAAGGCTCTTGAGTTGATTGGTAATTGCTTAGGGTCCTTTTACTTTGCTGAGTAATCCTGTGTGTGATTATCATGGGGAGTCCTCTAGATCCCTAGTTCTTTGTATTTGAGCACCAATGAGTCAAATATGAAGCTTTCTAGGCCCTTCTAAAGCCCCCCCCCCCTGCAGTGTTTTACCCATATTTATACCAACAACTGCCTTCTCATCCTAGATCCCAAAAATAATCATGGCACCAATGACAGAAACCGAGCTTCCAGTGTGTTGACAATGTCCTAGATGAATGGCAGCTGCTTTACTGATATACATTTTTAACAGAACCTTCCATTTGGATGACAGTTACCCTTTATTGGGTAGTGACTATATAACATACATTTTGGCAGGCTTTTTATGTAATATGTGTAGAGTTCACATAAATATATGAAGTATTTTTAGCCCCATGTTATAGAAGAAAGTGAGAAATGTTAAGTTAAATGACTAAGTTTACATAGCTAGTAAACTGTAGTTAATCTCAGATTTATGTTCACCATTTCAGAGATAAATAGGTTGATAGATTTATAAGACCCACCACTACACATGGTATCAGAGTCACCAGTGCTAGAGAACATGTCTTGACGGTCTATACTTTGTCTCTGTTGAAATATTTATGGACACATTAATGTACTGAGCGCATACCATCCCCTAATTTTGCCTGAAGGTTGCATGTATTCTCCTTTTATCTTCAACGTACTACTTAATTTTCTTGAGTACTTTGTGCAAAAGCCAATGAGATCACACTGGAAAAATGCACAGCTTTGAGAAAGACAAGCAGAAAAAATGTTAGAGAAGAATTACAATTAGAAGAGAGGTGAAGAGTCAGGATCAGAAGGTAGGAGCTATGGCTTGCATTGGACATAAGTCATGATCCTGATAAATATGGCCATTCAACAAGAAGCCAGGGATTTTATCATGCATATATAGCATGTTCAGGAAGACATCACAGATTCAACAAGGGCTAGCAACAGTGTAGAGGTAAGAGAGATGCCACTGGACTTTGAGAACAAGGTCACTAAGAGTCTATCAATCCTGCTAAATGGTACAGCATTTATATTGTGCTATGCGATAGCTTCAGATGAAGCCTGGTTTTTCTCAACCAGGTAGAGTTTGTATTGGTAGATGGCAGAAACCACAGCTTTTACTTTGGTGAGAGGGTTCTCCCTTGTGACAACAAGTTAATATTATGTGGAGCAGGGACTGGGGATATGGCTCACTGACAGAACACTTGTCTAGAATAAGTGTAACCCTCTGCTTGATACCCAGAACCACACGAATATTATTGCCCTTGTTAGTTTCTCTTACCAGCTTGATACAGCCAAAAATCACAGAGGGTGTCTCAACTGAAGGACTGTCCATATCAGACTGGTGGGTGGTCATGTCTGTGAGGAATTATCTTTTACTGGTGATTGACATGGGAGGACACAGACTACTATAGGTGGGTGGCGGTGCTCATGGCAGGTGGTTCTGAGTTATATAATAAGGTTGCTTAAGTAGGAGTCAGAAAGAGTGAGCAGTAAACTCCCAACCTCTGTGGTTTCTGCCTCAGTTCCTGCCTCTAGGTTCCTGCTGAGTTTCTGCACCAATTTCACCCCAGCGAGAGACTGTTGTCTGGAAGCAATAAAACTTTTCCACCCCTAAGTTGCTTCTGTTGAGTGGAGCAGAAGAGCAAGCCAACCCAACCACTCTTCAAGACAACGTTCTAGTAAGTTTTGTTGAGCAGGCCATTGTCATCTCCTACTCCATACATCTGTTTATCACATCTCCAGGAAGTGGACTCTGGAATGAGCAGCGTAAAGCATCATGTTCCAAATGGTTATTGATCCCACCCACCCCCTGTACTGTCAGCCCCGCATACTGAATGGTAAGTTGGTTTAAGGTACTCATCTTAGCGGCTTCCTAACTCAAAATGCTGTGCACTTGTCCGGATTACTGCCCTGGCAGCTTTACCTTCCGTGAGGAGGCTGGCATCACTCCGTACGTTCAGTGTGCTGGCTCACCCTTCTCGTTATTTCCCAGTCAGTTTTCCCAGGCTAGAAAGCCTCCAGACATGGAAAATGACTGCAGGAATTGACCTGGGGAAGAGTCAGGACCTAGGACTTGACTTCATGTTTTACAGTGAAATCTGACACATGCAAAATTTGGCGATGTTCTCAACCAAAGAAACATCAGCATGTTTCTGTTTAATGTTCAGTTCACCACAGAATTCCCTCTCTACCTGTCTTTCAATAGCCTGGGGCATGAGTCCTGGTTCCCCACCCTACCACCATGCCATCCTCCCTGCAGGGATCAACACCCTGCCAAAGGTAGCATATGTCAAGAGTCAACGAGAGGATAGGAACATTGCTGTCAAATACTTTTGTATTCTCCCCCGATAGCCTTCCTTTCACTCCCAACCATGGATCTTGAGAGTGGGGAGTTGCTCTTCCTAGTACAGAAATAGAAAATGTGTTCTTGTTGTCAATGTCATCCCTTCTCTTGGACTCATTATTTTTTTTAAACATACCTAAATGCAGCTTGGTAATTTCGCCTTCTTATGTAACTGAAGTGGGAGTAAAAAGGTGCTTGGAGTGTTTT
The DNA here is from genome assembly GCF_903992535.2 of Arvicola amphibius. NCBI lineage: Eukaryota > Metazoa > Chordata > Mammalia > Rodentia > Cricetidae > Arvicola > Arvicola amphibius. The sequence goes on along the minus strand of NC_052056.1, from coordinate 10,133,780 downwards.
GAATGTTTGATCTCAGGCTTCCTTATGATTTTTGCCTCTCCTTGCACTGGCTTAAGATAAAGGGGAGCCAGATGTTTTCTTGCTAAAGATCAAGGCAATCAGGATGGCAATTCAGGGCCTGACTATGATCAGCACAGGGAGAAGGGAGGGCCACGTGACATTGTTCTATTAGCCACAGTATGTCAGGTTTATGTAGCTGTCAGAGAGGGTATTGCATTTCATAGTTATTTGTGATTTCTCTGTTGTCATTGCCAGTTTTAAATTCCTGGCACCATCCTCAGTAAACTGAATGAGGCTATTATAAGTGTGCATTCTCATGCTAAGGGAAGCCAATATTTCAGATGCTTACTGGACCCCTTCACTATTCTTTACAAGTAGTAAAGTACTCAGTTTCTGTACAATAATGCTGAGAAGGTAGATGGCCTATTACCATTTCTCAGATCAAAATTCCAGACACGGAAAGGTTAAGAATCTAATCTTGGTTATATTGCTCATAAGCACTAGCAGAGCTGGGGGTTATAGCTAAGCAGTCAGTGGGGACAGGATAGAAAAGATAAGCTAGAATTTAAGGAGGAGCTCTTCTTCAGTCTTCAAAAGAGAAGGCTTTGCGCCAGAAAGTGGATACCCTATTCCCAGCACTGCAAGTTGTCTTCTCTCAGTGTTTGGACTCTTACTTCTTATGCACATCCTTTATCTGGCCCTTATGTTTATGGACTCAGCATGCACAGGGAAGCAGAGAGGTGATCTGTGGGTTTTGAGGAAACCATCAGAGATCCATTCGAAACTGCTAGCTTTCCTTAGTCTATGGTGAGCCTTCTCCGTTTGTATTCTATCCCCACATATGCTTATCAATTAGTATTTCGTCTCTGACTTTCTCCAGTCTGGATAGGGAAGAAGATAGTATCTATTGGAGAACAAACTTCTGTATCCCACAGAGAAAATTCTAGATTATGTCATGGGATTGTGTGCTTACTCAGTCAGATTTTCTGCTCCCAAGATTCTTATTTTATATTGCCAAGTCCACAAATACCTAAATGTGCCTGCTGGTCTCTAAGATAATCCAAAGGTACACATATTTTAAGAGTTCTGGAAGGGTCTTGGAAAGAGAATTTAAATTGCTCCAGAGAACAAGATAAAGTAGGTATAGCCTTTAATACCTGGATATTAATAGAGAGCTGCCTCTTCCTAAATATCCTCTACTCTTAAGAACGTTTAGGATACCGAGGAGGTTTCCAATAGAGCCACACTTTTCTCTTTTGTTAGCAAAGGGAAAATTGCTCTACCATAAAGAGGTCTTTGGTTAGCCTCTGTGGAAGACCAAGAACCCACAATGTGAGAATTAACATCCCTTATGGATTCAATACCTCTAAGTTCTTATGTGTGGAGAGACAGGCATAATTGGAACATGGCGGACAGGACGGACAGTTAGTAATATTAGGATCTAATAGCTTGCTGGAGCATTGCAGCATAATATGTGAAAATACAGAACAGTTCCCATAGGCAAGCTTCTGATGTTGAGATCTGAGAAGACCAGTTGACAGTGACTGCTTCTCCATTAGCATCACCATGCCATCAGAAGCACATCTAAAGGACATGCTTAATGGCACTAAGCAAATGAGCTACAAGAAGATACACTTGCCTCTTTGATCAGGTTCATAAATCTGGGCCCAAGGCGCCATGGCTTGTGTCGATGGCACTGCAGGGAGCTGACAGTCAGCTGTGAGGCACGATGTGAAGCAATGGCTACCATGTACACAGCGTCGTACATCAGAGCTGCTTCAGTCTGTGGAGAAAAATAGGGACCATGCCATCAGTTCCATCTTTATTACCCCCCTCTACCCATGCATTTGCCATTCCTTCCTTGCTGTCTGTCCATTCTTAAAGACCTTTTGTTCTTTAGCTAAACAGTTTTCAGTCACTGAATGCTGTTTTTCTACAAAAGGAAAGCTTACACTCCAGAATAAATCAGAATCCTACGTTTGTTTTTTGAGTTCTTAAAAACAAAACAAAATAGAAACTCGGATCAATGATAAAAGACTTTATTTCAGAAACATTTTTCGAGTGTCTTCTATGTTAAGCTCAGTGTTAAAGTCAACTACCTTGAGATCAAATCTACTAAAAGTCTCATTATTTCAATATCAGCTCTTGTCTTTTAGCACCTTCCTTCCTTCCTTCGTTCCTTCCTTCGTTCCTTCCTTCGTTCCTTCGTTCCTTCCTTCCTTCGTTCCTTCCTTCGTTCCTTCCTTCCTTCCCTCTTTTCTCTCTTCTTCTTTGTTTTGTATTTTGGAGAAAACAAATTCTTGCTAGCGAATAGAGCTATAGGTGATTATATTATTATTAAGGTTGATTGTGTTGATCAGACTTGAGGAGGGAAGTTAAAGTCCACAGTATGAAATTCAATGGCTAGCTCAGGGAAGCCCTGTGAGATACGGGTCTGTGATCAGAACAAATTTACACTTGCCTTCATGAGTTACCATGAAAAAGATTGGAAGTAGTTAATTCTCTTTTGGAATAGTTATCTTTTCCTTCTTTTCCTCATAAAATTCTTCTCAAATATACTGCCCTGTGGTTTTGGGGATAAAAATCTCATAATACCCTCATATTTTACTGGAGGGCTTTCTTTGCAACTTCAAATATATTAGCTCATTTGAAATTCTCAGTAATTCTCCAAAGTAAGCAGAACATATAGATAAAGCTACTTATTATATGTAAAACTGACCTCAGGCAAAATATTGATTTGTGGAAGCACATATGTATATAGCTAGAAACTTAACAGAGTTAAGCCTAGAATCCAGGTTCTAGGAAAATTTTGTATGTAGTTTTCTGCAATTAGTTGATTCATCCAATATTTGCTGTTAATTATGTTTTCATGCAGTGGAAAGAGAGCATAAGTGATGGACGCTAAACCTTGCATCTCAACAGTTCTGAAGCAACAGATACCTTTATTATGGATGCTTTTTATTCTGTTCAGTCTCTGTCATTGAAATGTCAAATTGTTTCGAATACTCATCACTTGATTAAAAACAATATGGATTTGTTTTTGTTTTGCTTTTGTTTTTTTGAGAAAGGGTTTCTCATTGTATCTTTGGAGTCTTCCTGGAGTTAGTTTTTGTATGTTAGGTTGCTCTTGAACGCATAGAGATCCACCTGCCTCTGCCTCTTGAGTGCTGCAATTAAAGGTGTGTACCATCACCGCCCAGCTAACAATGTGATTTTTTTTTAAAAGCAGAAACTGTTCAAATTCAGCATTTGGTACCTAAGCACAGTTCATGATATAGAAACATAGTTTAATAAACATTTACAGGATAAGTTATTATTGATTCATGTTTTAAAACACAGTCCATTTTTGTAATGACTATATAATACTAAGATTTAACATAAGTCATTTTGCTTATCTACTTGACACAGAGACATGAGGTTGGTGGTAGTGGCACTGGCAATTGCTAAGCTTAATTTTTGGATTGATTCACGATTTATATAATCCATTTTGTTGATGATAAAACCGAGTCTTGTGGAAATTAGCTGGTACACATCTACTCTGCTAGTCACTTACAGGGACAGAGTTTAGCCCCCTGATTGCTTCAAACTATCACCCATGTTCTTCACCATTTTGCTATCCTTATTAATTTAATTGGGAGAAAGTGAGTATAGGTAGGTTACTTAGTAAAATGGAATCAGTATTAAGAGTGGACATTTACTGAGCACTGATTATACATCTGGCCTTGTTCAGAATCCTTGGGAAACAATGAACTTTTATCATACCTTTACTTCTTCATGGAAATAAAATTAAGAGATTAAATGGTGTCAGAAAGCCAGCATTCAGATCCTTAAAGCTGGTGCTAGATACTCTGGTCCCACCTTGTTCAGTTATTTAATGATCACAATAGTAGTTTGATAAAGGCTAAAATCCAAGGCCATATACAACACGCCAGCACCATAAGCATCTTATTTATGAATGATATAGTCTTCCAATTATGAAATATTTAAAAATTAGTTTATCTATTCTTTGAGAATTTTATACATATATACAGTGTATTTTGGTCATACCTACCCCACATTAACCGCTTCAAATTAGTTCAGACCCTCCATCTCTCTGTCCCAATTTCATAAATTTTTGTTCCTTTTTTACAATTCGTTGAGTCCAATTAATGTTGTTCATATGATCATGGATATAAGGTCGTATATTGAACCACTGGCAACCTATGATGAGCCAAACACCTGGAGAACTGATGCCCCCCTCCCCTGAGTAGCCATAAACTGTCAACAGCCCCTCAAATAAGGCAGAGCCTCATAAACCTATTCATGCTGGAAGACCAACTGGCTTGATCTTGGGCAAGTATTGCTTGGGTAGTTACAATTACTGTGAATTCATGAGTTCCACAATGGCTCCAGTAATGTGCAGGAGACACTATTTCACCTTCCTCTTTCCCACCTCTGGCATATATATATATATATATCTTGAAAGCTTGGATAAAGTAACATTAATCAGTTTCCCTAACAAAATGTTTTTACAACATAAGCACACTGAAAGCTGGATTCCCTAGCAAATGTATAATGTTTTGGTTATTAGAATAATTTTTTGTAAGGGACTAACTCAGGGGGTTTGAGGTGAAAAAGTTCTGCACATTCCAAAAGAAAGTACTGGCCCATGACCGGTTTGGGGGAAAACATCTTGAACTAAATTTTTAGAAGAGAATGTGTTTGTATTCCTGCAGTCTTGGGTTATGAAATATTTATGCTAAAATGTGATTGTAGCAAATGTCACCGTTTTGTTTGCGGATGCTGGGCTATGCTTCATCAGTTGAGGTTTGGATGGGCTGGAGAGTAAGGTCAGTTATGTGGGTGCTGTGTGTGTTTGGGTCATTTCCTGGTTGGCAACACTTCACAGGTATAGTAACATATCATTGCTGTGAGTCAAGCAATTTCTAGTGAGCTCCAACAGAATAAAACACATAGAAACCCAGGCCTGTGAGGGCTCTACCCTGTGGGAAAATTGCCCTTGTTGATTTTACTTTTTATTCTTTTTTCCTGTAATAAGCTGTTACTGTAAATGTGACAGCTTATTTGGGTTCTGTATTCTTTGTGCAAATAGTGGAGTATTGGGACATGGTGGCAGTTGACAAGACAAACCAATGTGATGTCCCATCACCACAGAGACAAGAACAATTGGCATACTGTATTCCCAGTTGTGAGGCTGGGAAGAAAACTGGTCTTTGGAGAACAAATGCCCAAGAAGCACAGGTTTCTCGTTACTCTCTAAATTTGGAAACAGCTGTAATAGGTAAGTCAGAGATTGAGGAAATGGTCTATGGGACTCTGCTGAGGGTACAAGCTCGTGGAAGCAATGCTGCCACCTGGGAACCACTAGTGCTGGAGGAAGCATTGCTCCTTTACATTGGCATGGAGCACATAGCAGGCAGAATGCCCTGTTGGTGAGTGAAATTTGCGAATGGATTTGAGGAGGTGGCAAAAAAGGCCAGCACAAGCAGTCTTAATATTCAGTAGTTAGGAAAGAAATCCCGGAAGGTCCACTGAAGGCTTGGCAGTGTGGTCGCTATCATTTGAACCTCAGTGAGTAAGTAGTGGTTTTAGATAGAGACCAGGAAAAACAGAGGAAAGAGGTTACAAACAGAGCAAGCAAACACACTGGAAAATGCCTTTGGTCACCCCATGTCACAGAAGTATCAGATAAGGACTCACCTTGGGCAACTGGCATAATAGAGAATGTGTCTCTCATGCATAAATAAGAACATAAATAAATAATACAGTAATTCTCCTGCTCTAGTTTCTCAAGAAGGCAAACTTTTGATGTATTAATTAACACTTCAGTTGATAAAACACTCTTTATAATCTCAAGATTTTTATTGTCTGTCAGTGGGGTAGAATAAAGGTTGATTACACTTTGCCTGTCAGAACGTCCTTTGTTCTCTCACTGACTAAAGCAGCATGATAAGTAAATTCATCCCTATATCATCGGGGTGTGTATGCTGTCTACAGTGTTCAGTGGAATGACACTACGCTGGTATTATACAGAGTTACGGAGCAACAAATTGACGTAGAGAGGCTACTTTCTCTGGGAACATAGCCAGGACCTAGACTCTGGTTCCATTTATTGAGAAAAATGTCACCTTTTCTGTTAATCCTGTAGGCTGCTATCTTTTATCACAGGAGTCTCTGTGAAAACTCAAAGTGGGTCTCCAAAGACGTCTTTCCCGTGGACCACAATTGCAGAACTATTAAATGTAAGAGAGTAGAGTGACGTTCCCCACTCTGCCTCCCATTAGGAAGGACAATGACAGATAGGGCTCGGTGGCTTCTGTCTCCTTGGTGTTACCGAATCACACACTATGTTTATATTTGAATGACCAATGTTCTCCATAGGCTCGGGTATTTGAATAGTGCAGTGGTCCACAGTTGGTGGTGCTGTCCACTCCCTTTGTTTGGGGTTTGCACTTGAAGATGAGATCTCTCCCTGTCTTCCTGCCTCAGTAGTCTGCTGCCACCCCTCCCCCACCATTATTGACTGTCTGTCTAAAAGGGTAAGCACAAATAGACTCTTTCTTCCTTAAGTTGCCCTTGGTTATTTTGATTTATCTCAGCAACAGAATGATAACTAACACATGTCATCATGCTCTATGATCAGAGAAAAATCATGCTGGAAGTGAGCCATTCCATCTCCCCATCAATACAAAACTATCATTTGAATGAGCCCATAGTACTCAGGGAAAAATGTACAAAAGCAAAAGGAAGCAAAGTAGACTTTACGAAAACCATCCTAGATTTTAGCTATGCTAATTAATACTCCAATTGGGACAAAAATACTTAAAAAAAATCTTCAGATTTTTTGACTAGTGCTTTTCACTGTTTTGAACCGAGCCAAGCAACGGTTTTCTGAGCTCGATTCTTAAAGCATGTTTTTCTTTCTTTAATTATATCTGTGTTTAAATCTAAATTCAACTAAATTGAATTTGGGTGTGACTGACTTCTCTATTTTCAGATCTAGATGTGTTTTGACAAATGTGATGACACTCCTTGGAGCTGTTTTAGTGAACAAAATTCTAAGAAAAACTTTAATAAATTGTTTTAAAAATGGATAAGTCAACAGGTAATCAAAACACACTTTCCTCGTGATATTGTTTTCTAATACTTGCATGCTCACACCTATAATCTATAAATGCATGTGGCATGAGTAAGAAAACGACTATAGTGGGTACAGGCAGTGCATCCAGGAGAACGCCAGGATGAAACAGATGATGTTTAGAGAACACAATTCTGTTGTATCTATGGGATTATTTATAATTACTTCTTGTTCTAGTGGCTTTTCTGTTGTTGTGATGAATAGCCTGAAACTGCAAATTTATTTACAGTTCCAGGATACAGGCCATTGTCTTGGGGAAGTCAAGGCAGTACCAATGAGGATCACTTCCACAAACCAAGAGCAGAGCATGAACAAATGTATGGATCTATGCCTTCTTTTTTTTTTGCTTATTCAGCTACCTTTTTAGTTTTCTTTTGCATAATACCTTTGCATAGAAAATGGTGTTGCCCACAGTGGGCTGGGGTTTTCCATCATCACTTAATAATCAAGAGTATCCCCTGTATACATGCCACAGACCAACTTGAGCTAAAAATTCCTCTTTAAGTTTCTCTTCCCAGATAACTCTAGGTTGTGCCAAGTTGACAGTTAAAACTAACCAGTGTCCTTACTAGAAATACTATTAGTAGTTTATAAATTATTAGTTTATAATAATTTATTATATGAGAATAACCCCCATCTTCATTAATAAGCCATGCTTCTTGTTTGTAAGAACTTTGGCTTTCCAGAGAAATGTTTTGGGGCTATATGAATATTCTTCATTTAAACATCTTTTGTTTTGGTATGATCTTAATTAAATTTATCTTCTGAATAAATTATTTTATCAAATGAATAGTTATTAAAGCTTTCTTTAAATGGTGATCCTGCCTCCAGGAATCTCAAAATGAGATGAGCCTGAGAGCTGTCTCCTCCCATTTTATATTCCTCTCTAGAGCTGGGATTAAAAGCATGCACCACTACTTCCCAGTTTCTATGGCAAATTCGTGTGCCTACTGGTATTAAAGGTGTGTGTCATCACTGCCTGCTCTATGAGACTGAACAGTGCAGCTGTTTTGCTCTCTGAGCTCCAGGCAAGCTTCATTTATTAAAATACAAATGAAATATCAGTACAGAAAGGTGCTGTGTTATATCAGTGTTGTTTACTCTTATTGACATGCCCTCTAATAGTTATTGGAACTGATTCTACAGCATTCCACTGAAACACTCTCCTGGTTTTATAAATTCTCATTTTTCTTTTCATAAAATAATGTTTTGTGAGTATGATGTGTGTGTACTACACACAGTACACTTGTAAAGGAGGAAGACAGCCGCCAAAGTTTGTTATTACCTTCTACCCTGCTTGAGACTGTTTTCTTTTTCTTTATGTTGTTGTTGTCTATACAATGAGCTCCAACATAGCCCAGGAGGCTCTGAGCATTCTAATTTTCCCTTCCCAGTTCACTCTAGGAGATTATAGATCCATGCTCCTGTGAGTTCTGGAGATTCAAACTCAGTTCCTCGCAGATGTGTTCAGAAGAAACAAATACTGAGTTATCTCTCTAACCATAATTCTTTTATTATTATTAATAATATAATGATAGAAATACAAGCATTTCTCAAACCTATTGTCCATCTGTTTTTTGGGCAGATCATGGCATCTTATTTAAATTAGGTCCCAGCTTTAACATTCTTCCTGCCCCGTGGGCTGTTGTTAGCTCAGGTGACTGGCAACAACACAGGGGAGCAAATTTATCTTATGCCAGCCTGACTCTGTGAAAACTTTACAGCTCTATCTTCTTTGTTTCATGGTTTTCAACTTGCTCAGTATATAAAAATCATCCTTCTGTCAGATCCATATTATTGAACAGACTGAAACTTTTGTTTTCAGTAAATTAAGCCTTTCTTGTGAAGGATATTCAGAGTTTGGCATGAAGCTATGACATTACCAGTGTGAGAAGAGCTTCCAACTCTTACTGCCTAGAGCTGCACAGTGGACACTGGAAAGACTTATGGGAGAGCTAGATCATCCTGGGAGAGAAATCTTGCTGGAACCAGGGAGGTGACAGTCCCCCTTGCTTTTTCTGAAGTCTAGCTTTTCTCTGGGTATTCGCTGCTTGCTTTCACCCAACACAATGTTTCAAACGACAGAAGACTCATTTGTGCCCAAGCACTTTCCATCAGTACCTCTCAGATCACTGTGTTTTAAGAATTCTTTCAGGCTTGCGAAACAGTCTCCAGGTCTCCGAACGCAGAACCACCCAGAACCATTTCATTCATTCATTTATTTCCTCCATTTCACTTGTTCCTCACAGGAAAATGAAGAAGGAAGCTCTAAGTTCATTTTTCAGTGAGATGATACCTTTCAGTTATCAGTAAATTGCATCTTAAAAGCAAGAATGCTTCCCTGGATGATGGGAACGGCGAGTGAAATATTACACCAATTTAGAATGCTATTCCCTGCTCGCGTTCCCAATATCTCTCCCCTTAGTTAGCACTGTTCTTACAAAGGAAGCAAGGTTTTTTTTATTATTATTATTTCCTTCTATTTTCTTCACCCAGGGAGCCTCATTAGAGATATAAAGCAAGGGTAGACACATTTGACAGCATGAGACAAACGGTGCTTCCTCAAAGATCTCTATGAGGCACTTTGCAAGTTTTTGTTCAGGCAACTACCTTGGACTCTTGCTGTCTGTGTCAAGAATGACATATTACTGGAGTTAAGCGCAGCCAGAGTCTGCAGAAGCGTGCCCATGTGAAGCTGAGATAGCCAGGACGTGACCCCACAGGCCATGTGGAGATCTGGTGTTTGTTTATACCTGCTTCTGCAGACTAGTTCTGGATAATGATTACAAACAGGATGTTTCTCACTCGTTTGCACTCCTCCCGCAGAGACACACCCCTAGGGGTGAACACTCTTTCCTTACCCTTTCTTTTGTTCCTGTTCTCTCTTTATTTGAGCAATGATGATGGCACTTAAGTTTTTTTTTTTTGACAGGTGCAGTTGAAAATGCAAAGATTACAACTTCTGATAATAGCCGAGCACAAGATTGCAGATCTTTCCTTCTCTCTTAAACATTCTCAAGGTATGTATTATAATAACATATACTTACACTATTGAAAGCATAGTAGATGCTTAACTTTACTTCTATACAGTTAAAATGTGATCATGAGATTTCATTAAAATTATATGCTGTCTTTTACAATCTTTCTGCCCATATCTATACCCTTTTCCACAATGATCTGAAACTTTGGGGTGGAACAAAGGGAGTCTGGATGAATTTCATGAAACGATTTCACACTTACATGAAATTCTCAAACAATTAATAAATAATACATATTTTTTGCATGAAGAGGTAATTTAATTCTGTTGTATTCTCCATAAAGAAATCATTTTCAATTTCTAATTTAAAAAGTATATATTTGAATTTTGCATGCAAATGGATGCAAATAGAAAACACCATCTTGAGTGAGGTAACCCAGGCCCAAAAAGATGAACATGGGATGTACTCACTCATAATTGGTTTCTAGCCATAAATAAAGGACATCGAGCCTATAATTCGTAAAAAATCCTAGAGAAGCTATATAAGAAGGTGAACCCAAAGAAAAACATATAGTTATCCTCCTGGATACTGGAAGTAGACAAGATTGCCGGACAAAAAAATGGGAACATGGGGGTGGGGTGGGATGGGGGGAGGGGGGATGGGGAGAGAAAAGTGTGAAGTGGAGGATGGGAAGAGCTTGGGGGAATAGGATGGTTGGGATATAGGAAAAGTGGATATGGGAACAAGGAATTAAATAATACATATTTTAAAAATGAAATAAAACTACTCACTGTCATCATGCCATCCAGAAGGCCAGTCTCGGGTCTGGGTGGGGCCTGCAACCTCTCCATGGACCACTTCTCAATGACGGATGACACATGAGGGTTGTCAATATTCAACAACCGAAACCCAGTCATATTTACACCGCTGTACCTGTAAAGTTCCAGATCTAAAGCAAACAAGTCCTGTGTAGCGTTATAAAGACAAAAGTAGGAGTTAATTAGCATTATTGATGTTCTCGACCTAAAAGAAAATAAATTATTACAAAAACAATAAAAAGATGAACACTCAAATGGCAGTGTTATCACATCCTGTGTATGAAAGAATGCTAAGCTCGGATAAACGAAAAAGAGAAATTAACCTATAATTTATTTTTAGCCTTGAACCTGGGATATATTTAAAAGTTAAGAATTCTATTTCTAGAATACAGGAGTTAAATGAGTTCTTTCTGGCTTTTTGCCTCTGTGCTTTTGTTTTGCAGCTAAAGGAAAAAGTCCTTCATGGTGACAGGACCACGAAGGGAGCACCAGGCAATGACAGCATCAGCCCTCCTCAGTGCTGCTGCTGCTGCTTCTGGCTATTCTGGATCATGCTGCTTAGGTGAAATATGGAGTCTGCATGTAAGGAAAGAAGACTTCTTGGGGGGACAAAAGTGGCATCCTGTGGCTCCCTGATGGCAACTCTTGTTCCATCCAACAAGAGTATAAAGAATAGTCACTGGATAAGGGCTCAGAGTCAGGGCCTTTGGGAGACTATATTGGACGCTGTGGTTATGGACTTGGGAAAACTTTTAGGAGACTCATCTTCTCTCTGACAGTGTATCAGAGAACATTTCTAACCTACCCCATGTTTTCCAGAACAGATGAAACTGCATGGAAACCAGAACTGTATCACCAGACAGGTATTCAAAACACTATGATCATTTTTTTTTATTTTTATATAAAACGTTTAGAGTAAAACCACAGCACTAAAAAATATTCCACATTTGGGAAGAAACTAAACCAGGCCAAAATGACACATAACAGAAAAAAGCTCATGCGGACATTGTCTAGCAGTGAAAAGGTGTTTCTGAAACGGAGTCCGCAATGGTTCAGCTATGGTGAGGACGGCGGTGGCGCTAGCGTCCGTCACAGTTGGCATTTTCAGAAGATGCAACACTCTGCCATTCCCTTTCGAAGACGTTTTCCAGTTGCTGCCATTCCCAAGATTTGGATTGGGCAGAGGAGTTGTCAGAGCACAGCCCAGCACTGCTAGCTCTGGATGAAGCAGCTATACTGCCTTTTAAAAATATAGATTCCCTTCTTTTATTATTTTTTATTCAGTCGGTTGCCTGTGTCTGTGTGGGTATGTGCAACTGAGTGAAGGTGCCTGTAGAGTCTAGACGATGGCATCTGATCACTTGGCAGTAGAGCTGTAGCTAGTTATGTGTCTTCCACCTCTCAACATGGGTGCTGGGAACCAAATCCCCCAGTCTTCTGCAAGATCAGTATGTGCTCTTAACCACTGAGCCAGCCACCTTTCCGGTCCTATACTGCCTTTACAACATCATAATATATACATTGTATGTATATATACACATGCATTATGTATGTATATATAATGTGTGTGTAAGTGTGTATATGTGTATAAAATTTTTATTTTCTTTTCACTAAGGGTTCAGAAAATTTTCATTAATGCCTACAGGTAAAGTTGGCTAGAATATAAAAACAATAGGGCTGAATACAGATCAAACTATAGGAAAACACAAAGCAAATAGAAAAAATAAGAGCTGGAAGAGTTATCTTTCCTACCTTCAGTGACTGGAGGGAAAGCTATTTAGCCACATAAAGTTCCAGCATGTGTGCTGAATCTCACATGATGAAAATATTAAACATATGTAGAGCTTAGCTGTCATACAACTTGGCATTTCTATGTAATAGAGAATGGTCATATCTGTGAATAGGATAAAGCACTCAGCCGACACCAATGCCAGCTTCGACTGTTCTGAAAGAGGAATTTGGTGCGGGAGAATTGTCTGTAACCTGTCAATCATGTTTTAAATAAACGCTGATTGGCCAGGCAGAAAGTATAGGTGGGAAAATCAGACAGGAAGTAGAAATGATGTAATGAGAGCAGGAGAACTCTGGGAAGGAGGAAGTTGATTCCTCCCACTCCTGCCCAGACTACTGAAGCAGCAGGATATGATCTGCAACCATTGAAAAAGGTACTGAGCCACATGGCTAACATAGATCAGAAAAAATGGGTTAATCAAGATGTGAGAGTTAGCCAGTGAGAGGCTAGAACTAATGGGCCAATAAGCTTTATAACTTATAGAGATCTCTGTGTTATTTCTTTGGGGCTTGCCGGCTGTGAAGTACCGGGTGGGACAGAAACCCCAACAAGCAGGCCTGGCCCCCTCATGTTACAGGAATTGATATGGTGAGCAGCAACACAGAGGCATAGATCAGCGAAGTGTGGGTGTAGGAACCTGCCTTCCATGCTGCTCCCCTTCCCACCACAAGCTCATGGCCTGATGTGTTCTATACCCTACATGCCCTCGGGATGCTGTAAGGACATGTGCTGCATTTGCTCTATGTTTCTTGTTCCAAATCCTTTGATTCCCACACTCTTGGGCTTGTCGATTTTATCTGCTAAAACAGCAACTTACTGACCACCTTGCTGAGAATCTGGGCGGGTTATACTCGAAGAACCCTTAAAGATTACCAAGAAAATGGCTGACTATAAAGACGAAAAACATCATAAGGAAAACTTACACAAATTTTCTTCTTGTGTAAGAAAGTAGAATTTACCCTGCAGGTGTTAGGGAGAGTGGTATATATGCAGGGTCTGTTGAGTGATTCCTGAGGTCAATTGAGGGAGAGCTATAATTTTGGGGTATTAAATGATTTTAGTAAATCCTCTTTAACTCAATAATATGATAAAATTTTAACTGTCAGAGTTTCTTTGGAACTCTGTGAGTTCCAAAAGAGGCTGCCTGTGAAGCAGTGTGTGGACCGCGTTTGGGGGCCGCATTCTTAGCGGGAGCACTCACCAGGGTGGTGAAGAAGTAGTGGTAGTATTCTGTCATCATACCCATGAACAAGATCTGCAGGGGAGACATGAGGGGAAGAGTCAGAAGGAGATGCTAAGAAAAGACCATCAGTAGCATGTCTGCAAAAACTTGGTGATGCAGACTTTAGAAATCTGCAGACCCAGGAGACAGGCATCCTGAGTTCAATTAGTGGCTGGTGAGAAGGTCAGTGAGGCCCAACTAATTGAAGTAATTGGTCTGATGATCAAATTTAAAAGTAGTTTCCAGTCAACACATCTTATATTTGGAGTTGAGTGTGATGGCATAGGTTTTTGTCTTTTCTGTTGCCTACGCTTCCAAAAGCAAACCCCAGCTTAGAAATGTAACATGATTGTATAGTCTTTACAGTGCATCTCTCAGATTACAGGTTGTTGTCTGTTGACATGGCAATGCTAGCATGCAGATGTCTATAACTGAATGTGTCTCTGGAAACTTACTACATCACTTTTATTTCTCTTTTCAACATTGTTTAGTGTATCTTAGTAGAATTAGGAGACATGCATATTTCCATCACTCTTTAGTCAAATAGATTTTTAATGTAAATTTCTTTATTTTCCATTATTTTAGTGTACAAAATAGTACTATTATGATCATTTATACTTATTATCATGCTTGCTGTTCTCCTCTACCTCCCACTGTCCTTGACATTTTTGCTTTGCTCAAATTGATACTCTTTTGTTTTTATACTACACAAACACACTTATACACACACGTACACACACACAAAGATTTCAGAGATGTGAGGAGATATGTCTTCTAGAGCTTATTCTCCGCTGCATCCGTGATATTTCCAGAAATCTATGTGTTCATATACTATTTTATTTGTTGGGAGGAAAGAATGGTAGCTATGAGATGTAGGGGTAGAAGGTAAGTAGTTTATTATGTAGTGATCATACTTTTATGCTCAATGCAGAGGAAAATGTTTTGAATGGCTTTCTACATCTTCTATGTCAGGGTATTATCTTCCATGTTGCTGGGATTAAAAAAAAAGCACTGCTTAGATGCTACTTGTTGTTCTTGATTTTGGAATTAATAAAAAAATTTACAAGTTACATTTCTTTCTTTTAAGGCACATCATAATTTCTTTATTGCTTGAGAGACTTTTGCTGAGGTATAGAAGTTGTAAGGGAAAAATAAATAAGACAGAAGGTAGACATCAGATGAAGAAGTCATAGGGAAAGCCAGAAGGGAAACGTTAGGGAAGAACAGCAGAACAAAAATAGAATAGAATCAAACAAGCAACAAAAGGGACAATAAAGTGGAGAGCTAAGCTTTGGCTCTTAGAAAAGTCCTTGTGTGCCTGTCTGTCCAGGAGCTGGAGTGATGGCTTAGTGGTTAAGAGCACCAGCACCCACATGGTAGCTCACGCCTGTCTGTAGTTTTAAAAAGATGAACTACTGGATAGAGAGACACGTGAGGACTTTTCTAAGAGCCAAAGCTCAGTAAAGAGCAAGTGAACTACAAGTTGCATTTCTGAAGCATTTTTTTCCTGACATGTCTGGCTCTCTCAGAGTTTTTAAGTCAGGGTTTCTTGAGGCCTATCCTTGAGCCCTTCCTGTTGTGGGAACTCCTTCAGCCAATAGCCTTTAAGATACCCCCCCCCACACACACACACACTTTGGGCGTGGTCTCATGTACCATATGTGTAGACAAAAGGCGTGCACAGCCCCCTTCCCCTTTTCTACTGGATTCGGTTCCAGTTCCCAGTGCACACAGAGGACTGCAGATCGCTACCCTTACTGTGAGTTTATCCCCAAATGAATAAACCTTTGTCATACTGCATTCCGGGCTGTTGTGGAACTCTTTGATACTACTACACGTTCCGGATCAGGGTATCTGAGTGGTGGAGCGCCACTGATTTGTGGGAAGCATGGACCTTAGCAGTGAAGATAGAACACGCTTAGAAAGTAGACTAGAGAGATGGCTTCAAAAAGCATGGGTAAAGATTCTGTAAGTTGCCAGAGGGTCTGCCTGACACAAGAAAACTGGCATGAAGGCAGATAAAGAGGGAACAGTGTATTTAAAGACAGCAGTAACAAAGTGTCAACTCTCAGGAGACACTCACCTCTGCTAACATGGGAAGCAGAGGCTATTTAGCCAAACTGGAAAGTCTGAAACGGACGGGTGATGAGAAAACACTTGCCGTGACTCACGAGCTAGCGCATCTGAGTTGCTCCTACGGTGCTCACAGCATCAGACATGCAGACGGGATTTTAAAGGTGGGGTTTGCTTTAGGGCCATTAATGACATTTAGAACCATGCACGGTGAGGTCTTGTTAGCTGGTTTCTTCTACCATTCGAGCAAAAAGAGCTGGCCTGCCAGGGTCCGGCAGGAGTCCCGTTCTTCATTTTGATTACTAGATCGTGTAAAGGGAACTGTGTAAATTTTATGTTAAGCTATGAATCTGGACGCGGAGTTTAAATGATCATTTCTGGAATTGAAACTGAAATACAAATCCATCTGAGTTTACAGCTTTCGTTTTGATAAAATTTTCCTTTTGAACCTTTTAGGTTTCGACCCCTGTTGTGAACTTGAACACTTTTTAAGAAGAAAATCATTTAAATCATTATTTTATTATTGTTTTTTTAATTTCTGGGGGCAAGTATTCATTTTCTATGTGTTATTCAGTATTAGAAATGGGATGAGGCAATAGAGCAAGCAGCAGCTGGCGGGCCTGCTTTTATTGCAGGAGGAAAGCTTGGACCCTCCAGGTCTTCTTTGCATTTGCTGTCTCACGGTCGTCTCTGCTCTCTTTCCCAGCTAGGAGTTTAGATCAGAACCTCTCTGACTTTGTTCTGATTTTCCTAGAAATTATGAAACAAGTGCAAGGTATAGATCATAACCCTATCAGCTTTGTGGACATTCCAGAACCAGAAGAAAGTAAAACCTTTAAGATAAAAAAAAATGAGAAAGCTCCAAGAAAGCTGTGTTTTAAGAGTTGTCCTTCGTAGGCCTGTAGACATGTTGTGACTCAAAGCTCTGTTCTCTGAGAGCTTTGTAAGCTTCACCTTATGACTTTGTCTTTAGATGCTGGTATTTCAGCTAAAATCAGGAAGGGATTAAGAGAAATGTCACATCAGGATGAATGTCAGTTTTAAAAAGCAAAAATGTATAATTACGACATGGAGAGTTTCTAATAGACTTTTGCAGAAGTGGCCTTTTTTCTAGGACCACCTTCTCTGCATTCTTAGGCCATGTTTATCTGCTGAGTGGATGAGTGGTGCTCAGTTTTCTAAGCTGCCATTGCTGTGTGAACTTAAACCAGTGTGTGCTTCACCAAGTTCACACTGCTAAGTACAAGTTCTGCTTCTCTTTAAATCATTACACCACCAACAGTGCTATATGACAAATATGGGATCAATTGTGTCATCTTCAGTTATACTGTATATTCTCTTTAATTGCCTATGCTAATATGATCCTCTAATAATACTAATTTCCCAGCGTAATTACTATCAAGTTGTGATGTCATATCATTGGCATAGAGAGAAATAAAAACTCGGTGAGGTACGGTTGTACAAGACTGAACTCTCAGAACTGTGGAGGCTCACACAACAGGTTTGCAAGGCCAAATCCAGCCTCAGCTACACAGGACACAAGATGCAGTTGAGAGATAATGAGATTCCTAGTTTGGAAGCCATCAATTCTGTTAGCTAAATTTCTGGCCCAATGGGCACATGATTGGATGGTAAGCCCTAATGCTTACATGAGGCCATGTACTGGCTGTAGCCAACAAGATAAGAAAGATAAGGAGATTTGCCGTCTTGCTAACTCTAGCATATCAGTTGCTTGGTTATCAGCACTGGGAGAAACTATTCTTTTTCTGAATAAGTGCCTCTTTTTTCTTCTTTCATAAACACCAGGAGTCATGTAAATGATCCTGTTAACAAGGTTTTTTTTTTTTCATTTTTTGGAAGTTTAAGGCCAAAATCATAAGCTCTCCAGTCAGAAACACAGTTATATATCCTTGTCTGGACAAATATCATCCAGGTTTATGTTTTTCTTAACCAGCTTTCCCCTACTAGTTCTCTACTCCAGTTAATAGACATTATCCTTCTCTTTCAAATGTCTTTTTTTTCTGGACTTCTCTAATTCTTTATAAGCTAATGATACTATAAACAAATAATCATGCTGTATTACTTGAGGATCAATTTTAAGAACTTAAAGAGACTAATAGCAAGAGAGGCAAAATCTGTATCTTTAGGATAGTATGTTGTCCCTTCATAACATAATCCAAAAGGAGGAAAGATGGTGTGAGTCTCTTTGATTGGTTATTCTGCCTTGTGCTATTGAGCTAGGAAGGTCTACATGGATATTCCTTTGTTTCGATTTTTACCTTTTATTTCTATCTAGAATTAATCTTCATATGGAACAACAAAAACTCAATGCCACTTGGCTCCTGAAAGACCATTTCTAATGGTTCTATTTAATACCAGTATTCTTCGAGACACAGCTACCGCTCATTAACAATGGTGATACTACACTAATCCGGATGCTTTGTGAGGTTTTAGCAACTGTCAGGAACCCTTTACACAGTAGCACTGGTCTAGCTCTGTAATCCTTAGATGAACTCTTAGAATTCAGCGGATGGTTATCAAGTGCACTGAGCAGCACAATGTCCATATATAAGATCATGTATTTTCTAAGACCTGATTGGCGTTTAGATGAAGAGGACCTAGATTATTATTATTAGGGTTTTGAGGTGTGCAGTGGCTACAGAGTCATCGTGTGAGATAGACGGAACCAAACATTCCAATAGCATCTCTCAGTGCCTGAAGAATCCTGAACCTTCACTCTGTTCTGTTCTCCCAAAGCAGTACCATGCTACAGAGATAGCAACAGCAAATATCCTCCATGAACTGCCAACATCCATCATTAAGGGCAAGCCATATATCAAAAATAATGGCTATTATATAGTAACTATAGTTGCAAAGCCTTTAAATAGAGCCTGGAGTTCTCCTGGGCTATTTTGAGTATTTTTTTTGGAATATTTTTATGGCTTTTTATTACAGCTTCTTCCCTTGAAAAAATATATGTACTGGAAGTTTATATTGACTAAACCAAAGTATATTGCTACTTTTATAGTTTTCTTAATAGAAGGATGAAGTTCCAGCCATCAGACATAGCTTCTAGTCAATAATTTCAAGTGAATATCTTCCCAATGTGTAGTGTACACTGTAGCTGAAGTAAAAATTTTCTTCCAGACAGGAATAGTCTCCTTCTGTGTAAAAATCTTCAGAGTGAGATGGCATTAGGAACCAGAGGAATGATTTTAAGATATAAATTTGAGCTCCAGGGTGCATCTTTTTTTTCTGTGATACTTAGAGTTCCATCCATACTTTTTTTGAATGGGATAGTTTTAGTCTACATGAGTTGTACTGTCTGTCATCAATGGAATAAATGAGGAATAGGCTACTCTTTTGATATATTTTCATTGTCAACATTTTCTTCTACATTAAATCAATGTTAAAACCTAAAGGATAGTTTATTAGAAGAGAATCACAATGAGTCCCAAAATCCCTGATATTCAGAGAATTCCATTTTCTTCTGAAGTAGACTGAAGTTCCCTATAGAATGAATGTTCACATTCTGACTTGAGTACATATTCACATGATTATTTACATGGCAAAAGAGACTGTACATGTTATGGGATCATGGGTTTGAAGATGAGGTAATTACCATGGTTTATATGTGTGGACACAAGGTATCCTTTTTGGGTAGAAGCAAGAGGACTAGAAGCTGAAAGGGCAATAGTCAGAAATCCAGGATGGTGATTTAATAATGCCCAGCATGGTCATCAGATACAAAGACCTGGTTTGACCTTTGTCAGATATATAGATCAGTTTGCCCTTCATGCTGACCTTCCTTATATATGAATATTTGGTTTAGCTTTTATCAGATATGAAGATCTGGCTTGACCTTCGTAAGATATGAGGACCTAGTTTGCTCTCCACCAGATATGAAGGTTTGTTCCATCTTCACTACATTTAAAGAGTTGGTTCAACTTTCTCAAATCTGAAGGTGTGGTTTGACCTTCCTTTTGAGCTACATAATATATGAAAAATTGTCTTAGCCTTCATCAGGTAGAAGACCTGACTTGACTCCCATCAGACATGAAGATCTGGTTCTATCTTCATCAGATTTGAAGACAAAGGAGAACTTTCATCAGATATGAAAACCTGGTTTGTCATACTGAGGGGTGGCCTTAGAATCACTGTCATTATATGATGTAAAAGGTGAGGCAAACACTGAAAATTGGGATCAAGAAGCATGATGTCATCGTTGGTATGGATGATGATAACCTACGACAGGTTGTGTGTTTTATGTATCAGTACTGGCCTAGCACTCTTGGATGCACTGTTAAATTTGGTGTTTTCCATCATGACGTGAAGCATGTGAAACTGTATCTCACATATAAAGGCATAGAATAACAAATCATCTGGTCTAGATGATGACTTTATTTATTAGGCTAGGGTTTTAAAAGTTTTCTTACTCCTTCATCATAGTGTACTATTGGGCATACAGAAAGAGCCCTGAAAGTATTAGCTGAAGAGAAATAAAATTCATATGTCACAGGGTAGCCCAGATGACAGAGTTTGATTAATAGTTGTTGGAAGTTGTAAGGGAAGACACTTTTGGAAAGATTTTTTCATTTTGGAGTCTTGAAGAGGCAGATGTGCTTAGTATTGCTGTAGAAATTTCTACCACTACTAGCCTTTAAGTTACCTGCCCACTTGGGTGTGGCCTTTTATACTATAAAGCATGCTCCGTCACCCTCTCTTCCGCCTGTGTGATTTGGTTCCTGTTCCACATTTGTGCAGAGGACTGTGACCTGTGAGTCTACCCTTAAATAAATAACCCTTTACTATACTCAATTCTGAGCTAGTGTGGGATTTCTTTTTAGTGTCCTTCTTCCTCTGGCCCCCACATAGGTAAGAACTCCACACCTACTAGGTGGACCTGCTTAAAGGCCTAACTGGTCCACAGCCCAGAGTGTCTCCCACCCCCACCTACTTGGCTTGCTTTTACCTACTAAGTGGTATTTTTTAAAACCCCCACCACAGTGGAGCTAACTGCATGGGGCTACTTGGAAATTTTCCAAGCTTGTGCACGATCCCGCCCCTCCTACTGCCTGCATTCCCTGCCGCATGGCGACTTGTGCAGCTTCCAGTTTGTGCTCCCTGCCCGTGAGTTCTGGGCTTATTGCTCCATGCACGGAATTGATTTAATTGCTTTTAATTTGTCAAGCAAAGCACATTTCTCAGTATTTAACTAGCACTAAGGTGAGAAACCAAAGCAGTGCTGGACTGTGCCTGGTACCACCCATTGTGCTGCCAATAGTCGTGACTATGCAACCATGACACCTGCTGGGCAATAAGGATTATTACACCTAAAACAATTTACTGGACCTCATAACAGGTAATTAATAAATCAATAAAGATGAAAGTTATATAATGGCAGACAACATTACCATGGAAAATTATAGTAACTTTTTTGCTAATACTATGGATTGTGTTTGCAAGGCTTATAAGGTTATGGTGATACATCCATTTATTGGATATTGGGACTCAGTTTTTTTCCTTCATATTATATCTTTGAGAAAATGGTTTGATAACAGAGTCAAAAATGAAGCACTTTTAGAAATGATACAGTCTTTACAGACTAATAATGAACAGCTAGCTGACAGGATTAATGCCATCGAAAATCAAAAGTTACCTGAAAAAAAATTAATACTATTGAAAAGGGTAACATTAATTTGACAGAAAAAATTGAATCTATGTCAAAGGGTACTGAGAAATTACCTGAAAGAATTCATACTGTTGAATTTGACAATCAAAATTTGATAAAAAGTTATGATTAGGTTAGCAGATAGAGTATCTCTCCAGGAAGGCAATCTGCACATTATCCAAATAATGTCCAAGAATGAGATGTTATCTTTAAATGAAAAATTCAAGACCTTGAAATCACATGTGCAGAATGAGGTCCAGAGGTTAGGTGCCTCAATGAAATCACCAGAAATATATACAGGTCAGGAGATTCAGGCTTTACAAAAGACAGCAGTAAAAAGATTTGAAATAATTGAGAAAATTATTGGAGCTGATGAACAGGAAAAGAAGGTACAAGGACAGGATTTACCACTGCCAGTAGCTGTCAGAGATGATTTACCCAGGGTTTTTAGTTTCCTACCCTGTAATCTACTCTGACAAAACATCAAGTTCTAAAGGCCCAAAAGGATCCAAAGAAGGTGGATAGATACTTATAGGAATGAATGATCTAAAATAAATTAATATAATAAATTATAATAAATTTGTAACTTATGGCTTGCATTCTGCATTTGTTATGGAGATGGTAAAGACATGGGCTTCTAGAATCAAAGCCATGCCACATGACTGGCCAAAGTTAATTTCAGCAGTCCTGAATGATGGGCTTCAATTGATGTTTAAATGTTACTTCAGGGAAAAGGCTAAATTTTAGAACAACAGGGAAAAGCAAAAGGACTTGAGACTTCCCAAGATCAAATTCTTGGTGAGGGCACTTATGCTGACCCCCAGGTACAAGCTCTTAACAATGAACAAATTCCATCCCTATGTCACAGAGCAGCCTTAAATGCTTGGAACAGGATTCAAGAAATAGGAAAATAAACTAAATCATATACCAGGGTTAAACAGGGCTATAGAAAACCATTTGGTGACTTTTTACAAGGATTAACTAAGGCTGTACAAATAGGAGTAACAGACCCTGATGCCAGACAAGTACTTATATGTGGCGGCCGCACTTACATTCGCCATTACAAGATGGCGCCGAGGGCTAAAGTAAACAAGTATGTGGCGCGAACTTTTCGCGCCACATCTGCCTGGCAACAGGTTTCCACCAATCCTTTTCTGCCACGTCACCTAATCAGTAGACACGCCCCGTCCTCCTCTATATAAGCCGCCACCCAGCCCGGCTCGGAGCCCCCTGCTTCCAGCTCTCCCTCAACCAAGCAGCGCTTCATTAAAGTGTGATCAGAGAAGAATCCTGTGTCGGTGGTGATCTTTCCCTGCTGGTCAGGGCTCGCTCGCCGCAGCTGGTGCCGAAACCCGGGAACTTCGGCGGACACACACAGGGGGCCGAAGAGGATTCAGAACTCTACACACGAAGCGGTCGGCGCCGGTAAGTATCCTCAGGTATGCTTCTTGGAGGAATTAGTCCTTTGTGGTTTGCACTAGCAGTGGTTGTTTTTGCTGTAGTGGTTTATGCCTTTTGCATTTTTATCCGTTGTCATAGACCAGGAGAGGAGTGTCTCTGCTGTAACATCTAAAGTGAAAGTAAATCCGTAGCAGATAAGGCGATTTTTCTGCCCTTTTGTAAGCCTCTTGTAGAAAAGTAAGCAAAGATGGGAAACGATCAGTCTGTCTCCAGTGTATGCGATTTTGTAGATCCCATACAGCGGTTACTACAGGAGAGAGGATTGAAAATCTCGAAATCCACCATAAAGGTGATTGTCGGGGATATTGATCGCTCGGCTCCGTGGTTTGCGGTGTCTGGGGATCTAAATCTGCATTGCTGGAGAAAGCTAGGCAAAGATTTGGAGGCAGCAAAGGAACAGGGGCAATTAAAGAAGGGGACTTATCCTTTTTGGAGATTAGTACACTCCTGTTTAAAAGACGGAAAAAATGTAGAGGAGTTAAGAGAAGGAAGGAAAATGTTGGCAAGACACCAGGACAGCCTTTCAGAAGCAGGTTCAAAGACAGAGGAGGATACAGAAGAAAAGTGCACGGTAATAAGGAACAAAAAAGGAGAAAAGAAAGATATAAAAGAAAAAGAGGATCCTAAGATAAATAAACCTTCAGCACCTCCCCTGTATCCGGTGCTGGATGAATTCGCAGCCTTGCGGCTGGCTGAAGAGGAGCTGGTAGAGGCAGAGGAGGAGAGCTTAGAGGAGGAAGATGCACGTTATGAGGAGGAGAGATATGGGCCAGCTCTAAAAGTGCCCACTAGAGAGTTTCCCCCTCCTTACGTGCAGCCCAGGAGTAGCTGCCATTTCATTGACAGGGGCACTCTTGCGCAGTTAGCTGTGCATTATCCACCTTCAGTGGTGGTATTTCCTGTTTTTGAGGATCAAAATCAACAAAGATATCATGAGCCAGTCCCTTATAAAGAGTTAAAAGATTTAGTGGAAGCGGCAAAGACTTATGGAGCTAATGCGCAGTATACCCGCACATTACTGACTCGGTTGACCACCAGAGCTATGACACCAACAGATTGGTGGGAAATTGCTAGAGCATGCCTTTCTACAGGTCAATATCTAGATTATAGATCTATAGTGGTAGAAGCTGCTCACACTCAGGCTCGAGTAAATGCGCAAACGCCAAATCGAGCTCCCTGGAATGCAGACATGTTATTAGGGCAAGGGCAATGGACAGCTAATCAAACAGCCTATCCAGTGGAGGTTTATCAACAGATTAATGAAATTTACACAAGAGCATGGAAAATGATACCAAAAAGAGGTGAAGTGACGGGCAACCTTACTAAAATTATTCAAGGCCCTACTGAACCTTTTTCGGAGTTTGTGGCTCGCATGATGGAAGCCGCAGGGAAGGTGTTTGGTGAAGCCGAAGAAGCTATGCCTTTGGTTCAGCAGTTAGTGTTTGAACAGGCTACTAAAGAATGTAAGAGAGCCATCATGCCATGGAAAAATAAAGGACTGGATGCTTGGCTTAAGGCCTGCCGAGAGATAGGCGGCCCTCTAACTAATGCTGGCCTAGCGGCTGCTATGCTAGCAGTCTCCAGGGGGCAGGGAAGATCAGGTACCTGCTTTAATTGCGGGAAGCCGGGGCATGTACGAAAAAATTGCCCCCAAGGCACACATAAAAAGAGCCAAGGTCAGAGACAGCCGGGCACATGCCCGCGGTGCAAAAAGGGAAAACACTGGGCAAATGAGTGTCGATCCGTAAAGGATATCAATGGACAGCCCATACCTAATGCAACATCAGCCATGTCAAAAAACGGGCAGAAGGGCCCACTACCCCAGGGCCCGAGAATTTATGGGGCAATTCAGGAGCCAAACATGAGACCACCCCAGTCATCAGAAGGGCCACCACAGGCTCCGCAGGGTTGGACCTCCGTGCCACCACCGGATTGGTACTGACTCAGAGTATGGGTGTTCAAGCTATAGACACAGATATGTCAGGACCTCTAGAGGAAGGAACAGTGGGACTAGTTTTAGGAAGATCCTCCAGTACTCTTAGAGGGTTATTAGTGCTACCTGGAGTGATCGACCCTGACTACAAAGGCATTATTAAGGTAATGTGTCATTCTCCGTTTGGCATCATTTCGATTGCACCCAGAGATCGTATTGCACAATTGTTAATTCTTCGATCAGACCATGAAAAATTTCCCTCTTATGAGAAAGAGAGGGGCAAGCGAGGGTTCGGCTCCTCTGGGGTTGAACTAGCATGCTTGTCTATAGGACTTGATGATCGCCCCATGTGTACCCTAGAAATAGAAGGAAAGCTCTTTACGGGCCTATTGGATACCGGAGCGGACAGAAGTGTGATGCGTAAACAGGATTGGCCGAAGAGGTGGCCGTTACAGACGGCTGCACAAACCTTACAGGGTCTAGGATATCAAAATACTCCAGATATGAGTGCTAAGCAATTGCATTGGAGGATGGAACACAGTCAAGGCATTTTTCAGCCTTTTGTCATAGACCTTCCTTTAAATTTATGGGGAAGGGATGTACAACAACAATTAAAATTGATAATTACCAATGATTATTCTCAAGTGAGTAAAGATGTCATGAAGGCACAAGGCTTTGTACCAGGAAAAGGGCTGGGGGCTCGCCTTCAAGGACGAAGTGACCCCGTGTTGCCCACTCCCAAATTTGATCGGAAGGGCTTGGGTTTTTCCTAGGGGCCACTGATGATGCGTTACGCATCCCCTGGGGCACAGATACACCCGTTTGGGTGCCTCAGTGGCCCCTGTCTATGGAAAAGCTCCAGGCCGCACACATATTAGTTAAAGAACAACTTCAGCTTGGTCATATTGAACCTTCTGTGTCTCCTTGGAATTCTCCTATTTTCATCATAAAAAAGAAGTCAGGAAAATGGAGGCTGCTGCATGACCTTAGAGCAGTTAATGCACAAATGCAACTCATGGGATCTGTCCAAAGAGGGTTGCCTCTTTTAAGTGCTTTACCAAGAGATTGGCCTGTTTTTGCCATAGATGTTAAGGATTGCTTCTTTTCTATACCCTTGCATGTTTTAGATAAACATCGTTTTGCATTTACTGTTCCCTCTATAAATCACGAACAGCCTGATGAACGCTATCAATGGAAGGTCTTACCACAGGGTATGGCCAACAGTCCCACCATGTGCCAGCTATACGTGGATCAGGCGTTACAACCAGTGAGACGTAGTTTTCCAAAAGTTAGGCTGATCCATTACATGGATGATATCCTATTGGCAGCAAAACAAGAGCATATGCTAGAACGGGCATTAGTTGCCCTGGAGGCATCCTTAAAACAAAAGGGGCTGATTATTGCCGCCGATAAGATTCAAAAGACAAGTATTATAGAGTTTTTAGGAGCCCGTGTTACCCCAAAACAGATTTTTCCACAAAAAATTTGCATTCGCACATCACATTTACGCACTTTAAATGATTTTCAAAAATTGCTCGGAGATATAAATTGGCTGAGAGGATATCTCCCCATTACCCGTGAAGCTTTGCAGCCGTTGTTCTCAATATTAGAAGGAAATCCTGATGTAACGTCACCTAGAGAGCTTACACCCAAGGGAAAAGAAGCATTAAAGATAGTGGAAAAGGCCATAGAACAAGCGCAGGTTCTTCGGTTTGATCCAGAACAACCATTATTGCTTTGCATTCTGCGCACTGTTGGTCATCCTACTGGAGTATTGTGGCAGACAGGCCCGATTTGGTGGATACATGGTCATACACTTGGTTCGCGCACGTTAAGCTATTATCCTGATTTAGTGGCACAACAGGCATTATTGGGAGTGAGGTTCAGCTTGACCTCCTTTGGCAAAATGCCAGAGAAGTTAATATTGCCCTATACCAAAGATCAAATTGAGGTTTTGACAGGGACTACGGATGATTGGGCCGTATTGATTTCCTCATATTCAGGCGTTATTGATAATCATTATCCGTCTGATAAATTGCTGTCCTTTATGGCACAGAATGTTGTATATTTTCCAAAGATTACCAGTGCTTCTCCTTTGAATAATGGCTTGACTATTTTTACTGATGGGTCCAAAACTGGAATTGGAGCCTATATGGTATATGGCTCCCCGCCTGTTACTCTGAAATTTCGCTCTGGAGCACCCCAAGTCGTGGAGTGTCAAGTAGTGTTGGAGGTCTTTAAGGCCTTTCCCCATCAGCCTTTTAATTTGTATTCTGATTCATGCTATGTAGTTAATGCTGTAAAACATCTGGAAGTGGCTGCATATGTTAAACCTAGTAGCATGGTTGCATCTTTGTTATTACAAATTCAGAATTGTATAATTCAACGTGCTAAACCATTTTTTATCGGTCATATTAGAGCTCATTCCGGTCTTCCTGGACCTATGACTGAAGCTAATGATATGGTTGATAGGGCTACCAGGGAAATGGCTTTAGTTGCCCTGGATCCTATGCAATCGGCTGAACAATTTCATAGAAAGTTTCATGTGCCTGCAAATACCCTTCGCCTTAAGTTTAATATTACTCGCGACCAAGCGCGTGAGATAGTTAAACAATGTTCCTCCTGTGTGATCTTTCATCATCCGCCTCATATTGGGGTTAATCCACGTGGGTTAAAGCCACTTACCCTTTGGCAGATGGATGTTACTCATGTTTCAGAATTTGGTAAACAAAAATATTTGCATGTTTCCGTGGACACTTGTTCAGGTGTTATACATGCCACCCCGTTATGTGGTGAAAAGGTCCTTAACGTAAGGACCCATTGCCTAGAAGCCTGGGCTGCTTGGGGCAAGCCTTATTCTTTAAAAACTGATAATGGCCCGGCATATGCCTCTAAAAGTTTTCAACAGTTCTGCTCTATTTTCGAAATTAATCATACTACTGGTTTGCCCTATAATCCACAAGGACAAGGCATCGTGGAAAGGGCTAACCGCACCATTAAGGAATTGCTTCAAAAACAAAAAGGGGGAATAGCCGAGGGCGCATCCCCGCGAGATAGAATATCTCTCGCTCTCTTTACATTTAATTTTTTGACCTTGGATTCCAATGGCTGTTCAGCCGCGGAAAGACATATGGACCACAGACACAGAAATACAGAATTAGTAAAATGGAAGGATGTAATTGATAACAAATGGTATGGACCGGACCCTGTGATACAGAGGTCCAGGGGAGCTGTTTGTGTCTTTCCTCAGAATCGGCCAGATCCGGTGTGGATCCCTACCAGACTGACAAGGATCGTGACAACACTGGAACAGCCTGACGAAGAGCAAGGAGATGTTGCTGCTCCTGATCCTGTTGGTGAACCTGCCGGTTCCAGTTGAATCTGAAGAATCTTATTTCTGGGCTGTGGCCCGTACATGGCCCATTCCAATTCCTGTTCACAATGAGTCCACAATATTGCCACAATTTTTTGTTGATAGTTGCCAATTGAACTTAGTTTGCAAAAAGGTGGATGCTCAGGAACAAAAATTTAATCAAACTGTAGTGCCCCTAGCAGGAACTTTATGTTTTACCACAAATCAGAGCACTTCTATCTCAGACTGCATCTTGCTAGATGCTATGAATCTTACTGTAGCTAGAGATCCATTTTTAGAAGATACCCCTAATTTTTTGAGAAAGGCCATTAGCGTAGCCCTGCCTCAGGTCAGATCTGGAGCTAAATCTGGATCTGGCTCCTATTTCGGTTCCAATGATACTGTTAATGTTACCACTTATGGGATCAGTTGCAACCTTACAACGCCCAATTGGGTACAGGTTAGCAAGGTTAATAATAGTGATTCACAGGTTGGCAATAGTAATCATACTAGTAATAATATTTTTTCTTGGTCTGTCCCTAGATGCTCTGGTAATGATTTGAGCTATCCCCCTGAATTTGTGGATTGCAGAGGACGATATGATAAGTTTTACAATAATTCTGGATGGGTTCTTAGGAATCTTAACCATTTTAAGGTTAAAAGAAAACTTATGATAAAGGTTGGATCACCCTTTACACCATGGATACTTATGAATTCCAGAGGAGCTATAACTGAGTTGTCTCCATTTGCTACATTTGTTCGCTCTGGAATAATTATGTTAAATAATTATACAGGGATTATGAATCACACTTCTAAAGAAATTAATATAACTAGTGTAGAGAAAAAACATAATACTACTCTACGGCAAACCAGAGTTTGCCTGGATCCTCCCTTTGTCTGGCTTTTGTTTAATACTACAGGGATTTCAAATAATACTGCAGTTGATTGCAAGAAGGATAATTGCTCTCTGTCACAATGTTGGAATTTCTACCATACAGGTGCGATTGTTATGCGCATCCCTACCTTTGTGTTTTTGCCTGTAAAAGCCAATCCTAAGAACTTCCCATTAGCCACCCTGGTTCGCCGGAAAAGGGATTTTGGCATTACAGCAACTATTGTGACGGCTATTGCAGTGTCTGCTGCTGCAGCTGTTACTGCAGGAGTAGCTATGGCCAATCAAGTTCAGACAGTTACTTTTATCAATTCCGTGGTTCAAAAAACCTCGGACGCTATGTATATACAAGAAAAGATTAACCATCAATTAATGTCAGGTATTTTATTGTTAAATAAGAGAGTTGATTTGGTGGAAAGAAATATGTTAAAAATGTTTGATATAGTTACCTTTGGTTGTGTAGATCGTACTAAGCATTTGTGTGTTACCCCCTATACTGCTACCCTTAATGAATCCCGAGCGATTTCTCAATATCTAAATGGCAATTGGACAAGGGAATTGGAACAATTGCAAGCAAATTTTAGTTTGAAGATTTTGGCTTTGAATCAAACCCAGGCGACTATGGTTTCGCTGGGGGAATTTACAGATTGGCTGGTAGATACCTTTTCATATATTAAGGAATGGGCAGGGGTTGGCGTGCTAGGATTAATATTAACTTCGGGAGTGATATTGGCGTTGTTTCTGATTCTAAGGCTGATTCGGGTAAGGAAACGGGAAAAGGTGGCCATTGCTCGTGCCCTCGCAGCCTTGGAGGCCGGTAACTCCCCCCAAGCTTGGATCAGCATCTTACAGGACTCCTGACCCTAATCCCTGCTTTTGCACCCGAAGGCCATTGAGCCATTGCACTCGGAAAGAGGGATCGATGAGGTTCCCCTGAATCTGGGGATGTGTTGTCCTGGACAGGAGGTTTTGCACCTAAGAGTGCACTGAGTAGATCCACTCAGGAGATCATGACCTTATGCATATGGGTAGTCCCGCTTATTTTTCCCATCCCTGAGAAAAACGGGACATGTCTACATTTTCAGGGTAAGGTCCTCTGACCTCAGCCTTGACTGTCTTTTAAATGTCATAAAATTAAAAGGGGGAACTGTGGCGGCCGCACTTACATTCGCCATTACAAGATGGCGCCGAGGGCTAAAGTAAACAAGTATGTGGCGCGAACTTTTCGCGCCACATCTGCCTGGCAACAGGTTTCCACCAATCCTTTTCTGCCACGTCACCTAATCAGTAGACACGCCCCGTCCTCCTCTATATAAGCCGCCACCCAGCCCGGCTCGGAGCCCCCTGCTTCCAGCTCTCCCTCAACCAAGCAGCGCTTCATTAAAGTGTGATCAGAGAAGAATCCTGTGTCGGTGGTGATCTTTCCCTGCTGGTCAGGGCTCGCTCGCCGCACTTATAGAATCTCTGGATTATGAAAAGGCCAACTTAGAATGCAAAAAGATACTTGGACCTTTAAAGGTTAGATCGGCACCAATGGTTGAGTGGATCCTGCATACAATGAACATTGAGACATTTGACTACAATACTAAATCTTGGTTAGGAAAAGCAATGCCAAATGTTTTAATTGTCATAGAATAGGACATCTGAGAAGGGATTGTAGACAAGGAATTCCTAGGAATAATATCTCCTCTAGGAATGGCAAGGATATGAGGACTCAGCCTTCAGATGTATGTAGATGTGGCAAAGGCTGACATTGGGCCAATGAATGTAGATCAACCAAAGACAGATAAGGCAACTTGATAACATTGGGAAAGTCCTTGGGAGGCCTCTCACAGACCCCCAAGTCAAAAGTGGTCCAGTCATTCCCAGTCACTGTGGAGGACATGTCTCACCAGAAAAATTAAAAAATCCAGAACCTTTTGTAAAAAACCATACTCTTCTGGATGATGGAATAAGAATGGAGGATAAATAAAAATTCCAATAGGAAATAGGAAGGTATATTCTGGCAGACTTTTATAAATGACCAAAGACCAAAGCTAAGAGTGGGTATAAATGGCACAGTAATTGTGGATTTGATAGACACAGGTGTGGTTGTGAGTATCATTACTCCAGAATCTTGGCATCCAAATTGGCCTCTTCAAGACTCAGGTGTTCAATTTCTAGGAAGTGAAACCTTATCTCAAGTGAAACAAAGCACAAGATGGGTTGAATACATAGGGACAGAAGGACAGAGAGGAAAGCTGAGGCCATATGTGGCTAATATTGCAGTGAATTTATGGGGTTGTGACCTTCTGCTGCAATGGAATACCCAGATTAATATTCCTGCAGTCCCAGAAACTCATAATTCTGGGAAGAATATTATAAGCTACTATACACAAAGGTCGCCAGCCATTCAGGCTATACAAGAATACAAAGCAACTAGCAAACCTTTAGAGATACCAATGACCCTACCTTTAAAATGGTTAACTGAGAAGCCTATATGGGTTAAGCAGTGCATTCTAGTCATATTGTCTCCAGAATTTCCCCCACAGGAATTTTAATGCAAAGGGAAGATATTATCTTATAATGGATCTTTTACCACATAAACCAAGTAAAAAATTACAAACTTATATGGAAAAAGTTTCTGAATTAATTATTAAAGGAAAATTGAGACTTCATCAACTAGCAGGTATAGACCCAGCAGAGATTATAGTGTTTTTTACTTCTGATGAAATTAAAAAATTATGGGAAGACAATGAAGCATGGCAAAAATCTTGTGCTAAATTTTTAGGAGAGATTAATAACAATTATCTCTAAAGTGATAAAATTAACCTTATAAGAGAACTACTTGGATCCTTCCCCACATTGTACAGGCACACCAATCACTGGAGACCGTACATTCTATACTGATGCAAATAAATCAGGAAAGGCAGGTTACAAATCAGAAGATTTAAGTAAAGTGGAACAAAGCCCTTATAATTCTGTCCAAAAGGCAGAATTATATGCTATTCTCATGGTACTAAGGGGTTTTAAAGAATCTCTTAATATAGTTACTGATCACAATATGCAGAAAGAGTTGCATATTGAAACTGCTGCATTTATACCTGATGATACTGAATCGACTTCATTACTCATACAGGTTCAAGATACAATCAGGAATAGGTTCTGTCTGAAATATATAACACACATCTGATCCCAAATGGGTCTGCCAGGTCCTCTAGCACAGGTAATGCAGAAATTGATCAATTATTGATTGGAAATGTGTTGAAGGCCTCAGAATTTCATAAGAAACATCATGTCAATAGTAAAGGTTTAAAGAAAGAGTGTGTCATTACATGGCAACAAGCTAAGGACATTATAAAGAGATGTACTACTTTCTCTTTCTATAACCAAACACTGCTACCTACAGGGAATAACCCAAAGGGTACTCAAAGGAATGAAATCTGACAGAATTTGAAAAACTAAAATATGTGCACCATACCATTGACACTTATTCAGATTTTCAATGGGCATCTGCTTTGAGCTCAGAAAAGGCTGATTCAGTAATTACACATTTATTAGAAGTTATGGCCATCATAGGTATACTAGTGCAAATAAAGGCAGATAATGGTCAAACATATGTCTCTAAGAAAATGAAACAATTTTGCTTATTATAATATAAATCATATTACAGGTATGTTACACAATCCTACAGGTCAGGCAGTTATAGAAAGATCAAATCAAACTACAAACAAAAAGGGGTGAAAATACTCTAAGAAATAGATTATATAATAGATTACATAATGCTTTTTTGACCTTAATGCTAATGAGAAAGGAACAACAGCAGCAGAGAAACATTGGATAATAGGTGGTAAGGAAATCATAAGGGTTGGGGCAGGGTTCTGTTTTTGTCTTTGTAGGAAAATACTCATCTTCAAAAAGTCAAGAGACCCTGGACATCCAGATGCCTAAAGAGGAAAAGATAATTATCCAGACAGGATCACCAAGCAAAGGGAATTATGACTTATGAGGATGAATCATCTGAGGGTAAGAATCTCTAAACATAAATTAGAATAATAGTCATGACTCACTTAAAAATCAAAGCTGGCTATGGAGTTGGACATGGGTCTGTTGTTCTCTAAATACAAGCATGTTGTTAAAAACATTCAGAGTTTCTGTCTCATGTCAAAAGCTGTCTGGTATCAAACAGAAAGAAGAAAGAAATTAGAAAAAAAATTTACTTTTCTTTATACCTATTTTTGTCTCTATCATACCTTTCATTGAATATGTGTCTGTATAAATAATGTTTAAGTTTTCCACAATTAACAATGAATTTTCCTGCAGTAATCTTTGAAGTTTCCAGGAAAAAGATGGGGCCCCCAAAAAAACAACTCCACCTGGTTGATATGATATCATGATGCTGATAGCACTACTATAAGACCTGTTTTGGGTCCAACGTGGTTCCAACGTGTTAGCTGAAATGGTGCACTTTTTTTTTTTTAACAACGTTCTGGCCAAAACTCCAAATAAGAACCTCAGAAAAACCCTACTGAATACTCAGAGCCTATTTGCAATTATACAAGACTATAATATTGAAACTTAACCATCATTTTACTTTCATAAAATTCCACAGAAAGAACATCATCTCCATGACAGCTGGAAGTAATTCCAGAGGACCATGTCCTGTCTCCCAACAAAGTTTGTCCTCAGGGCTAGGGACATCATTCAAGGGTTGATTATAACTGTTATAGTGTTGAAGATTTGGGGATATTATGTAGGCTTAGGGATCTCTTTGAAAATAAAAAGGGGAAATTGGATGAGAAAATAGATTAGTGATAGATTACTCAAACTAATAATAATAGTGAGTAATAGAGTGAATACTTGTGAGCTATTATTTATAGGCAATTTACATTGGTATTGATTATTGTATATTAATATAAACTTAAATTATATTGAATATGTTGCTACTTTCATCTACAATATTTGTATACTTGGCAAAGTTATTTTGTTATATTTTATGCATGCATGCTTCTACTTCTGCTTAAGACATTTTGTATATTGATACAATTTTAGAATATATTTATCATATTGCAATATACATTTCTACCTCTGGTCAAGATACTTATATATTGTTTACATTTTGAGGTCACTGTCCTCATTTGTTACAAAGTTGTTTAAAGATTGTTTAATATTCTAATATGAAATCTTAGTCTTTAAGTTATATAGGTCAATAGTCATCCATGTTTGTCATACTTATAGTTAGACTAATCAGGTTCTTTAGATACATAGAGATTGTATTCTATATAGATAGGTAATCTTCAACCCCTACAAAGAGCTGTAGAATATGGCATTTAAATAACTTAGGGTTCTGTTGACGTGAGAAATGATTGCTCCTGGCAGCACCGATCTATTCCCAAGAGAATGTTAAGCACCAAAGACACTCCACTTGGAGCTTGTTTTCTTCTTGGCAATACTGGCCTTTGGGAAAGGAATTGCCATGCATCGACCACTGACAAAATTTATGATGTCTGAACAGGACAAGCAGAATACAAGAAAAAAAATACTGTCAAATCTTGCCAAGAGACAGTAAGATGGTTTTGAAAAATTTCCTGCCTCTGAAAATGGTCTGTCAGTTACTCTAGGCCTTAGCCAAATTTGGTTGCTCCAATGTTGCAAATGAGACTTTGGGTGATTATCCAGGTAGCTGGTTGTCTCTGTCATTTGTTGCATATTTGGGAAGTTGCTTGTTTGCATTTCCTGCTTACTCAAGTAATATTATTTCCCTTCTCAGGTCTTCAGTGGGGTTGAAGACTAGATAGTTGTAGTTACTTTCCTTTCATTACTTGGCAAAATTATTAATAATACAAGACTTAAACTCCTTAGGATATGATAATTATTGAAACATTTATTACATATTTCTTGTGTGATATTATTTATGCTTGTTGTAATTTTAATTTTTATACTTGATATTTGTTCTTATTGTATAAAATTTTTTTATTAGGTTAGAACTTTCTTATTTAAACAAAAGTGGGAGGTGGTGTAGGAATTCCTATAGCCAGTAGCCTTTAAGTTGCCTGCCCACTTGGGTGTGACCTCTTATACTATAAATGCTGATGTAAAACACATGGTCACCCTCTCTTCAGGGTGCTGTTCCTTTTCCCCGTTTGTGCAGAGGACTGTGATCTGTGAGCCTACCTCTAAGTAAATAACCCTCTAGTATACTCAATTCTGAGTTAGTGTGGGATTTCTTTTTAGTGTTTTTCTTCATGGTATAGCAACATGATTTTTCCCCTTATACAGTCTTGATGTTTATTTGAAAATTGGAGACATGTTATGTACCCGACAGGGATGATATTTCCACAATTCTATAGAAAACTGAAGTTCACTGTTCCTACTGAAGTCTTAAGATATGGCCCAATATACACAACTATAATTCTTTGCATAATTTTTTTCTAAAAATAAATCTACATCAAACCCAGGATACATTTTTATCTTCTATTAAAGCCAAAGTTTGATGGGGCTGGAATGAAGCATTGGCATATTTCTGAGGAGTATACATAGAAATACATCTATAGTATTTTATTGCTTGCTATTTAAAGTTCAAACCTATTTCAGTCTTCTAAGTATACTTTATAGAGGATTTGTAGAGTCTTCAAGTGGGCATTCTGAATAATATGAACATGGATGATTGAAGCACATTTCCAGTAAATTGTTGGCTATTCATAAAAATAATTAATTGTTGTATGATTTAGATAGAACATTCATATCTGTGAACTGCTCCTTACGACTAAAACTAACTATGTGCTCAGGGGCTCTAAATATACTTTAATATCAGCCCGAGAGAAGCATAATTATAATGAGAACATGCTGCCAAAATAATTGTATAATATACTACAAATTATCTTCCAGTTAGTGTAAATTGAGATACATCATGATTGTGTCATAAGGATTTATCCACAGTAATGAACTGATCAATTAGCTGGCTCAAAGATCATCAAAGGACTTGAAGAACTTAAAAGATAATGTATTGCTTAATTAAGTCCTCATTTCTTAGACAGCCTACTAAGTACAAGGCAGTGTACAAATTCTTTACATTTCAACCCTGGTGAGAGAATCTATGAGCATGGGAAAATATGGAAGCTCTAAGCTGAAGACATGCATAGCCTGCTTGGAATCCAATAGTCCTATTGGTAGGATAGGTGATGAAGCTGGAGCAAAGCTAGTAGATTTTCTCCATGGGGTATATATAAATGACCATTAACAACTCAGGCAAGGAGGGCATCAGGCCCTTGCCTGAAGTTCCAGCTCTGCCATCTCTGTTACTCGTAGCATGCAGATATTTTAAACTGATAAAAAGAAATCATTTCAGCCAAATGGATAGCATGTTCTGGCAAATAGGAAGTACCAAACACATAAAAGTTATTTATTAATTTATTTGGGGAAAGAGTCAAATATTTCCAACTAGATAACCAAGTTTCTACTCATTGTCCTACTGTTTTTACTTACAGTCCCTTACTAGTTTACAAAGTGACTTCATGGTTTTAGACCAGGTTGTAGTCATTAAGTGGATATGTTTTTGTGACCTTGTTTTCTGTGCCTCCTTTTGCCCTTAGAGGGCAGGAAGAGATTTACTGCTGTGTTGCTGTTGCTTGTACCTTGACATCTTTAATTTTCAAAACTACTGAAATATAGAATGACTTTTTCTACTATCTCAACGATGTTCTATCCTTGCCCATGGGACTATATGCATTGGCATATATATATATATTTACCTTCTATAAAGATAGTAACCATTAGGTATCTGAGAATAAAAGGAAAGAACTTTCTGTAAGAAGTAGAGACTAACACAACATGTACTCTAGATTTAATAACTGTACTAATCAGTTGGCATCTCATATGCAACAAAAACAATCCAAATCTTTAGTTTGTTTAAATTCTTAGATAAGTTTTAAACCCCATTTTGCTACTTACTGACTATGTGATGTTATCCAAGATACATAATCTCTCTGAACAATCATTTTCTTGTACAGAGATTGTTTGGGGGGGGGGTGAGGGATGTTCTTACAGCAACGAAATGAATGCTACACCAAGTATCTTCAGCACAGAGCCTTGCATACAACAAGTGTTAGACAACAGTAGTCCTTAGGGTATCTGGTTTACCTTGTATGTCTGTTATTAGAGATGATGGACTAAGATGCCAGTTATAAGGCACAGGTTTGCACCTCTCAGCATTGTGTGGCTGTGCTCAGTGGTGGTTTTCGTCCTGAGAGACAAAGAGTGATTGTATGAGCCTTGTCTAATCACCTCTGTTTGCCCTCATCACAGCCTGTGGGCACAACACATCAAGGCAAAAATCAATGCACAGAATTATTTGATTAATCAGCATTGCCATCGTACTTCTTAGCATAGAAGCTAAGCATTTAAGGAAAAACATTTTCTTTGTGACCTTGTTTTTATGCTAATTGAATGAGAACAAAAAGAAAGGGGAACATGCAAGAGTATAAACATGTTGATAGGAAAGAATGCAATATGATTTTATAAAATATTTTCATTCAAAATGTCTTATTGCTCAATTCTAGCTCACTGACTCTGTGCTGCCACAAGCATTATGGGGAAGGGACTAGCCCTCTGAAATACATACTCATGTAATGACAGAGTAGTTTTCCCAGTTGGAAAAAGAGGCTCAAGATCACCTTGGACTGTTTTCCAGCTCAGGAAGTTGCTGAGCCCCACTGCTGCTTTCCTAAGGGATGGAGCCCACACAGAGGCTTCCCTCCCCTCTATAAGTCACTATGCTAGAAAGGGGTCTCTTTGCTTACTTATATTATAAAAGCTTAAAGTGAATTTGACCCTGTCCAAAGTGCCAAACTGATTTTCTTGTCATGGAGTCATAGGTTCAAGGACATTTTTATTTTTTACTGCTGTAAGATCTCAGGATGGGATGAAGCTTGGCTTTTAAGGAAACTGAAGCCTTGAAGAATGACTGGCCCAAATGTTCCTTGGCAGATCTGGAAATACACCATTCTTGGCTTACAATGTAACATCCCCTCTCCTGTGCCAAAGGTTAAGCTTAGTTAAGTATGCTAACTAAGCATTCTGCTAGTGAGCTATCTCCCTTACAGGGTTGCTGTACTGTAGGTGGGTAGAAGGGAGATTACTTTAGAGATCATGTATTGAAAGACTCTAATGTAGTTGCTGATTCATTCATTTCTTTAATCAATCATTGCACGATACACTCACTATGTGATATAACACAGCAAGTGCTGGGGCTGTAAGTAAACAGAGAAAATGCTCTGTCCCTCTGAGGCTTACTGCCTAATAGGGAAAACAGACTAATCAGGTCACCATGTATTCAGGCCCCATGTCTCTCCCTGGTGTGTAGATTACTGGAGGCTACAA
Organism: Arvicola amphibius; assembly: GCF_903992535.2. NCBI lineage: Eukaryota > Metazoa > Chordata > Mammalia > Rodentia > Cricetidae > Arvicola > Arvicola amphibius. The sequence goes on along the minus strand of NC_052056.1, from coordinate 10,095,093 downwards.
TCTTGTTAGAAGTCTAGAAAGAGGCAGGTTAAAGTCCCTGCAAGACTTAATGTTTTATATTAAAAATTACTCAGTTCATAGAAGAAGAAATTATGATCTCTGAGCATCAGTTTTCAACTGGAATAGAAGAAGGCTACTAATCCTGCTTGAGTGATGAGCCATTAAATCCCAGCCTGCAGTCAGGCTCCGGCTGAGAGTTCAACACATAATGCCTTACTACCCTTCTCTTCATCACGGAAACTCATTACCTGTCAGGCATTTCCTCAAAGAGTGACTCCATGAGAAAAAAAGTGTATATGTGTGACAGTCACTGGAGAAAGGAGAAGGACTTTGGGGTATTAGAGTAAGGAAGCAACACAGCAGACACAATATCAGGATGCTCTCTGGACAGTGATGCATGAATGAGGTGGCTTTGACCTGTGACCTGGTCCTTGTGACCCCTCAGCTCTTTAGGGGAAACTGGAACTGCAGACATTTGCAAAGGCAGTGTGTTCATGAGAAAGCTGCACTCTTCTCTAGTCTAATCAAGTCTTGACATTTGAATTTCGAACTAATTTTGGGGAAATAACGTCCCAGATTCTCATCATATAGCACTTGTTCAATATGAATAGGGATAATCACTCCGCCAAGTGATTAGCATGCTCAATAATAACTATAGACGCTTCTCCACTTTTTAAACTTTGAGATAAATGTCAAATACCCTTCTTAAGGTGCATTTAATTTTATTTTTTCTCTTAAGAAGTGTTTACAGGAGAGAAAATGTAATGATGGTGCAGGGAAGAGGCAGGCACTGATGGGAAAGAACAGGAAGTGGATGCCAGAATGACCTGGAAGAGTGTTCTCAGTAGCAATTTTTTATACACGGAAAAGGAAAGTTATTAATACCAACCTCATAGAAAGAACAGAAGCAAGTGGATGTGTTTTTCCTAGCGACTTCTGGCAGCCTGCTTCTGACTGTCCATGGCAAAAAGAGAGTCCTTCATGGTAAGACGATTTCATAGCCTTTGACATCTGGCTGCCTGCAGAGACCATGCGGCAGCCTGGCTTGACAGAGTCCAGTTGTATGGGCCATTTTACCCAGAAGAGCTCCAGCTTCTTCTATTCCTCAGAATGCATGCCGTGGGAGTGTAAGAAGCCAGGCATCACAATTACCACCTAGCAAAGTTCTCCATCAAGGACATGAGCCTCCTTCATTTTATTTTCCTTTAGTGAATTGTAACCAGAATCAGCTTTAGATGCCTGAATTCTCCACTCCCTGAGAGAACTCCTTAGACGGCTATAGTCAAGATACATGTCTTGCTTGTTATAGGTCAATGCCCAAATCTAATGGAGTCACTTAAAGAGAATCACACAGAGGGCTTTGGTTTCTTCTAACATGAATAGTAAGCTCTGAGTATTCAGTACAATAGGCTCCAGCTGTTCAGTGCATCCCTGCAAGGCCAGCTTAGGTCCTCTGCCGCCAACTCAAAAGAAGTAACTGTATTTGCATACATCATACAGTGGAAGCTTTGTGAAGGTTCTTTCCTCAAAACTACTTGCTTGTAATTATTAAAAATGATATCAGACTTGTTATCCCCAAGGCTAAGGGGTCATTGTATAAGAGGAATCAAAATGTTTGTGGAGCCAGAACGAGCAGAATTCTCTCCATTGAGTCAGTATTTTTCAGATATGACAATGTATAAACTAATAGTGACTGAGCATACAGGCAAAATGCTACACAAGATCAAGCTAGCCAAAAGTCACAGCATGGATGGGAAGGACCTAATGAAGTTGCATCCCTAGCTACTGGCCATTGATGGCTGCTGGGGAAGGCCAGGTTTCTTCAGTAATGTGTGCCCTGAGAGGTTGCCCATGCTCCTGGAGAGGGTCCCATTCCATTGCTTATACAGGCAACAGGAAGTCAACTCAGTGGGTCTGATTATGCTAAGCTCTGGTCTCTGAGTACAGCAGAGTATCATTAGAAATCATTTCTTTGACTTTTTCCCCCAATGTGTTTGGTTCTATCCTAGATCTTTGGGCTATGTCCAGCTTGGTTCCTGGACATATCCAGTATCAGGCAGTATAAGGCTTTAAAAGGTCAAACACTGATTCCCAGTCCTCCCTGAAGAGTGATTCTAGTTCCCAGGGACTTGTGGTAACAGCTGTATGCATTGGGGTTGTCATACACTGGGCACTAGAGTACTATACTAAAGATTGTAGATTAGTACTAGAACTACATCTAGAAAGTATATATGTGCATCTAGAAATACTAGCCAAAACTTTCAAACATGATCAGAAAAAAAATGATCAAAGAAATCTGAAGGAATATTAGGGAAAATATCATATGTAGCTTTTACACTTAAGTAGATTTGTCACATAGCCAATGTCCTTATCAATATTTTAAAATAATGCACACTATATAAATTGTGCACCATGGTTAAAAACACCAGAGGTTGTTATGGATGGCAATTTCATGAGTGCACCAGCAGCTCCCAATAAATGAACACTGTGATTCTTGAACCACTAGGGTGTTGTCATCTGGTACAGTCATGTATCCTGGGACTCCATGGTTCTATGACCATACTTATGGAGCACTTCTACAGACACTGAGTTAAAAATTAGCTCTGTGATTAGATGGACATACTAAGAAAAGCCAATCATTTGTCTGTATTACTCACTGAATGATTGTAAAAGATTCTACTGAGAACTGCCTTATCTTAAGGCTCCATTTACACAACTTACCACAGCTGATTAAAGTACACAATGAGGTATAGATCAGAATCACCCAGATTTTATGTGTAACTCTCAAAATGCAAAGAAGCAAGCCTTTCCCAAGAGGCCCTTATGGCAAAGAGTGGAGACGTGTTACCTCCAAGAGAATGACTTTCTAATGAGATGTATGTGTACTGACGCACACAACTTCCCCAAAAGACAGGCTGAGATAAGCAAGAGAAGACTGTCGTGGGTCCTGGCTATGAGACTTTCCTTCTTTATTGACAAATGTAAGCATAATGATCCTTTCTTAGAAGTGATATTTCTAGAGGTTTATGGATTATATCTTTCAAAACCAATCGAAATAAAAATCAAACCTATAAGAGAAGCACTCCAGAAAAGCTGTCTGGTAGTGATGAAGGTCTAGGAATGGGAGTGGGAAGAAGGATTGTCTCTCCTTTCTTCTGACCATTGGTGCAAAAGCATCTTTCACCTTCATCTTAGGTTTGTAAACTGTGTTTACCTTTACTGATCATTTTAGTGCTAAGATTGCCAGGGAAGTTTGGTGGAAGTTGCAAGAATCTACTCAGCTACTGTTTTCAAATTTATTCTTCTCTCATATATACGGACGACAGATTCCACTCCCTCTTCTCCTCCCAGTCCTTCCCTCACCAAACTTCCCTTCCCCCAGATTCTTTCCTCCCCATTTTTCCTTTAGAAAAAGGCAGGCCTCCCATAGATATTGACTGACCAGGGCCTAACAAGATAAAATACATATGAAGGCTGTATGAGGCAACCCAGTGGGAGGAAATGGGTCCCAAGTGCAGGCAAATGATTCAGAGACAACCCCTACACCCATTATTGGGAGTCCCACAAGAACACCAAGCTATATAACCATAAAAATATGCAGAAAACCTAGCACAGACACAAATAAGGTCCATGTTTGTTACTTCAGTTTCTGTGAGACTCTATGAGTCCTAGTTAGTTGATTCTGTAGGTTTTCTTGTGTTATCCTTGACATTTCTAACTCCTACAACCCTTCTTCACCCTCTTCAATAGGATTCCCCACATTTCAGGGTGAGGTGGAACTCTAGTATAATAGAAACTCCCAGCAATCTACTAGGATAACCTTAGTTAAGATGTCTAGTTATTGGGATATGGAGTCTGCTCCAGCCATCTTTAGTAACCAGACATGGCTTTCAGTGGAGAGACTGAGACACCAACCCAGTCATATAACCTTCGACCTACAATTTGTCCTGCCTGCAAAATCTGCTGGGGTAAATGTGTCACGGAACTTGTGGGAGTGACCAACCAATGACTGATCCAGCTTGAGACCCATGCCTTATACTGCCTGATACTGGATATGTCCAGGAACCAAGCTGGACATAGCCCAAAGATCTAGGATAGAACCAAACACATTGGGGGAAAAAGTCAAAGAAATGATTTCTAATGATACTCTGCTGTACTCAGAGACCAGAGCCTAGCATAATCAGACCCACTGAATTGAATTTTCTTTTGGGGGTGCTAGACCAAAGTCCTTAACAACTCAATTCTCACTGTTTTATTATTATTATAAACATGACTGACACCTTTCATCTGTGAAAAATTTTTTAATTGCCTGTTTCCATCCACATCCTCTGGAGATGAAGGCAAAGAAGGTTGCTGTATCTTCTTTGGGCTGAGATTGCTCCACCCCCTTTCTATTGTGCTTGCAATCTTGCAGCATAGGCCACAGAGGCCTTGCCAAGTAAGTCAGCCATGGCACAAATAAGATGTGGCCTGATCATCTCAAAAGGTGTAAAGAACACAGATATTTGCATCACCTAGAGAATTTGCCTTCTCTTCCCATCTGTTAGCAGGGTACACTTACCACACAGCACATACAGAGTAGTACACACACATCACAATTGGACCTGAACTAACCTTACCCTTGGCTCTTTAAAAGGGGTCTGAGAATTAGTCTTTGGCTCATCTTATACAGTGTGGCTATACTAAGCTACACCAAGTAAAAACCAAAACCCAGTGCTATATTTTTTGAAATTTTTTTCTCCCATCTTTTGCCCCCTCCACACACCTCTTACCTGCTTAAGAATTTCAGCAGCAGTCTCGTGTGAACAATCAAATATCACATAAAACTCTTTGCCTTTCTTCATCTCCTTGAGCAGAGGTTTGGCATCTTTATTCCCAGAGGGCAGCTGGCGGATTTTGATTTTAATGTTGTATCTGGAGGGAGCTTTGATGAGCTCTTGCAGGCGAATTAGACCTGGAAAATAGCATCCAATCATGTGCCAGAGATGGATCTCTGTTGTTTATTGCCATTTACAGTCAAGACAGAACATTCCCAAAATGTATCAAGCGGCCACCAGCCTAAAGGTTACACTATTGACTTCCTATTTGTCATCTCTCCTTGTCTGGTAGATTGCACTGATATTTTCCATTTGTGGGACTGTGGCTTGGAAGCACCATTTTCCCAAGTGCATTTTGAATCTATTTAGCATGCAATTGTCCTTTTAGCCTCTCAGCCAACACTCCAAGTCTTTAACATATCAAGTCTGTGACTATGCAATTTCAACAAACAAAAGCTTGCTCGAAGTTTCTAGAGGTACTCAATGAAACAGCACCTGTTACCATTTTTAGAACGTGTTTTCAAACATCTGTTATTATGAATATATGTGTGAGTGTGCATGCATGTGCGTGTTTATGTATCTGGACCAGCAGAGGCCAGAAGAGGGCATCAGATCCCCTGGATCTGGAATAACTTAAGTTGTAGGCTGACTGAAGTGAATGCTGGGAGCTGAATTCTGGTCCTCTGCAAGCACTGAGCCATCTTTCCAATCCGAACTCCCGGTGTCTTTTAAAATCTCAATGATTACAAGGATTTCTTGGGGTTGCAAACTAACGAAAACTTATCATTTAATATTTATTTGTAGCATGTCGTTTACCAGCTAATTAGTCGGTTCGCTTTGTGTAATCTTATAATCAGACTATTTATAAATGTCTCATTATAACTCTTGCTAATATGTTACAATGATGTGTTGGTAAAGTCCTTTTTGGATGAAAACGTACTCTAGGATTTGGAGTCAGTAGGATGGTGGAAGCAGAAATGTCATTTAACATATAACCGCCAGTGTTTGTAGCAAAGTGGATTCAGCAGCCTAAATTGAAATATTTGCTTTGCCACAGGTCTGGATTCACCGAGTTGCACTTTTCCCTAATGGAAGTCCATTGCTAGGCAAAGTGTACAGCCATGGAAAAGCTCCATCTCAACATGCCCCATTCCCCCAGCTCAGGCAGAAACCAAAGGCCATGCTATACACCAGAAGTCCAGCCTCAAACTTGGATGAAGACTCCCTGCCGAATCAGAGGTCATGCTGTCCATAAGAAATCCAGGCCAAAAAGACCAGAAGACCAAAGAGGAAATAGAAACCATGGAACGAAACATTCATCCAATGAAGACAAACTCAGAAATTGGTACTTAGACCTACAATCACTTTAAACCCCAATGCCAGTGTAAGAACACAACAATAGCCAGGGCACTATGGCACCACCAGACCCCAACTACAGCAACCATGGAATATTTCAATGCACTGAAGCACAAGAAAACGGCCTTTGTGAAGATTATAGAGGTCCTTAGAAAGGAAATGAATAAGTCCATCAAAGATAAGCAGGAAAGCACACATGATTGGAGGAAATGAATAGATCCCTTAAAGAAAGCCAAGAAAAAACAAACAATGCAGGAACAGTATAAAACTGTTCAAGACCAGCCGGGTGGTGGTGGCGCACGCCTTTAATCCCAGCACTCGGGAGGCAGAGGCAGACGGATCTCTGTGAGTTCGAGGCCAGCCTGGTCTACAAGAGCTAGTTCCAGGACAGGCTCTAAAAAAGCTGCAGAGAAACCCTGTCTCGAAAAACCAAAAAAAGAAAAAAGAAAAAAAAAACTGTTCAAGACCTGAAAATGGAAAGAGAAGCAATGAAAAAAAAAAAAAAAAAAACCACAAACTGAGGGAATTCTGCAAATAAAAAATCTAGGCAAGTGAAGAGAAACTACAGAAGCAAGCATCATCAACAAGAGATAGGAGAGAGAATCTCAGGCATTGAAGACACAATAGAAAAAAAAGATACATCAGTCAAAGAAAATGTTAAATCTAAAAAAAAAAAATTATACACCTTCCTTCTTTCCTTCCTTCCTCCCTTCCTCCTCCTCTTCCTTTTTTCTTAAATTTTATTTTATTTTGTTGTGGGGTTGAGGTGGCAAGGACAGAGGGTGGATGAGAAAGGAGGTAACTGGTGTTCTCTAGACTGCATGATGCTGCCCCCTCCTCTCTCAAGGACTCCAATCACATTGGGAAAACTACTTTAAAAGAAAGTCTACAGTTCAGTGCCTTCGGGATTTGTTAGCTAGAAGTAATCAACAGAGAATATTAAACTTTATGAGTGTTCAGATGGAAATTGTATGGAAATTGTGCTGTGCCGGGTTCAGGACGGCACATGGTTTCCAGCCCCTTCCAGACGTGAGACCTTTGCTTCTTTCTCTGTTATTTTTTTTTTATTGCTCTCCCCCAGTGGTCCCATTTATTTCAGCTTCCATTGGAAGGGCTTCTCCAACACAGGAGACAGGTTTGATTCTGAAGTGTGGCCAGTTTTTCAAGACACTATTTTTAGAGTTAAACTGAGTAGAGACAAGGGATACTGTTGCACAACCGTGTTAAGAGTTAGCATATTTTCCACCCACCCCTTTCTTCTTTTCATAAAAATCAAAATTAGAACAGCAGACTTCTTGGACTCTCACTCCTTTTCAAATCAGTCGAGAACTAAAACTGAAACACTCTTTTTTTGTAACCTACTAAGTTTCTTTTTCTGAACCACCACCAAGTGCTAAGAATGAAGTTGGGGGTGGAATGATGAATATATATATATATATATATATATATATATATATATATATATATGTGTGTGTGTGTGTGTGTGTGTGTGTGTGTGTGTGTGTTATTTCTTTATTAGTTAAACCTCATAATAGCACTATGAAGCAATTTGTCATGTTTATTATTTCAGATACAGAAACCAAGGCCCAAAGCAATTAAATAACTTACTTGGGGCTATAGGGATAGCTAGCAGGAACCATAGATTAGGATTATTTGTGAGTCTAATGTTCTATCTTTCTGTGTCCCCACCCTGCCTTATAAATACAGGCCATTGGTGCTGAGGGAGCACGGAAGCTTCAAATGGTTTGATGAGAAGGAAAAACAGAACCAGAGACAGATTTCCCTCTCTTCCTTTGTTCAGGCTTCATGTTCTGCTATCTCATTTATTTTTCTTTTTTGGCTTGAGCATGACCACCTAGGAGAGCTCAATGTGTCCTTTAGACAAAACGGAGACAACATTTTAAAAGTACATTTCATATGCTGCAAAGGGCTGCCTCTTTTTTTTCTTTGTTGAATGGAATGTCAACCTTGAAGCACATCTTCCTAGCCAGGAGCTTGTTGGCATTTAAAGTTGACAGACTCCAGTTCCCAATTCATTTATTCACATTCAAGAGGATGTGTTTCCTGGGTGCTCATGAGATCCTAAGCGCGTGCTGAACTCTGCAAGGCCTTTAAAGCTCAGAAGAGATTTTCATGCTGAAAAGTATCCCTGCGTGGATGGGGTATCATTTGCCACTTGATTTCAGACAAAGAAAGCTGGCTGGGCCTACTCTAGGCTAGAGTAACTGGAGGTGACAGTCATATAGCAGGTTAAGGGCTTAAAGACAAGTCTGCCTCCTGATTCCCAAGTAGGGTTTTTTCTCCTTAATCAGTGACCCTGCCCGGTTTTTGTATTTTGGAACAACTGATTGAATGAATGGTTCAACTAACTGAGTTACTAGGCCAGCAAATAGAGAAAGCAAAGTCTAGACCAGAATAAATGCATCAGACCTTCTCTTGGCATGGTGTGACCAACCACTTTCATAATAGTTTCAGCAAAGAAAGATTTTCATGTCAAGAGAGGGAGAAGCACATAAGTTAATACAGAAGGTCAGTTTCTAATTGGCATAATTTTATTTTTATAGCATCTTCTCACTGAGATTGTAAATGAGAAGATGCCTTCCTCGGTGTGTAGGTGAATTGGCGTTGGGGAAGGAAGGCTCTGCAGACTGAAAGGTTATAGACCCAAGCTGTGAGAAGGGCAGTGACTTTACACGCGTCTTCCCGAAGCAACAGCTGCCTCCATGGCGAATGATGCCGAATTTACAGTTTAGAAGGCTTTCTCCCTTCACAGGAGAGCACATTCACTGAAAGCTTTCCTTTATATTTGCAGTTTGTGGTAATCAATCAAGCATTTCATGTTTCATTGTAATGACTAGTTAAAATCACTTGTTAAACAGATAATGACTTTAGGATAAGGAAATGGATTTAAGAGCAGCCCCCAGCTTTCTGACATCCTTCTTTGGATGCTTGCCCTGATCCGGTGATCCAACCCTGACAAGAGACTTCAGTTACAGGCAATACCATACTTGCTAAACTAGGAATGTGGTGGTTTTTCTAGCCCATCTAGGTGGAGGCGTTTTAGATTGAAATGAAGATCAGGAATGGACCAGACAGATCCAAGTAAGTGGCTTCTGTGGGATAATTCTCTTATACATGGTAAAGATTTGTCACTCATATTGGTTTAATAAAATTCTGAATGACCAGTAGACAGGCAAGAAGTATTGTCTGGTATCCAGGTAGGGTGGCCAGACTAAGAGAATTCTGGGAAGAGGAAAGGCAGAGACACAGTTGCCTGCCAAATGCAGAGGAAGCAAGAGATAGTGCCTTACTGAGAAATGGTACCATGTCATGTGACTAAACACAGATAAGAATAATGTGTTAATTTAAGTTGTAAGAGCTACTTAGTAATAATTATAACTAACAGGCCAAAGAGTTTATAACTAATATAAGCCTCTGTGTGTTTATTTTGGGACTATATGGTTGAGGGACCAGGTGGGACAGAAACTTCAGTCTACAAGTAATATTATATAAAACTGATCTAATCTTAACTCTCCATGACTATCAATGGCATGAATGAGAGAGGAAGGTTTTGGACCAAAGAAGACAAAAGAGAAGCCACAATGAAATCCAATGAATGCTGCTGGAGCAATTGGGGAAAAGATGAGGGATGAGTTTATGAGACAGTGCTGTATCATTGCTAAGCTTCCTACACTTGATGGATTGCTGTGTGGCTGTAGTGAAAAAAGTTGGTTTCTAAATTAGGTACAGCAATGTATTAGTGAGCAAAAAAGTCAAAATACCTACAGTTTACTTTCCAGTGGTTCTGTAGCTGTTGTTACTTGTACTTTTTTCATGGTTCTAAAAATTGAACCCAGAGTTTTGATCACCACAAATTGAAAGGTTGAGACAAAGTGTATTATGCTGTGTAGCCCAGGATGCCTTGGGGCTTCTGGTCTTATTGCCCCAGCCTGTCGAGTGAGGCTTATGGGGGTATGGATTGTAGGAGGAGGGCCTGCTTGTTAGTCCTGGCTGCCTGGCTAGCTTAGCCCCAAAATAACCACATAGAAACTGTATTAATTAAATCACTGCTTAGCCCATTAGTTCTAACTTCTTACTGGCTAACTCTTTCATTTTAGTTTAACTCATTTCTATCAATCTGTGTATTGCCACATGGCACTGGCTTACTGGCTAAGTTTCGGCAGCACGTCTTACTCTGGTGGCAGATCCATGGTGCCTTCTTTCCTTTCTTTTTCCCAGCATTCAGTTCTGTCTTCCATGACTACCTAAGTTCTGCACTATCAACAGGCCAAGGCAGTTTCTTTATTCATTAAACAATGAAAGCAACACATTGACAGAAGGACCTCCCACACCACTATGCCTCATTTGTAGTTATTCTTATGTTGAAAGAATGAGAGACAATTAAAATGAATTTGGTCCATTAGAAATGGCTACTGCGTCTGGATGAAATCATGGGCACACAAGTTTATTGTACACCTCTTAAAACTTTTCTCTCAGTTCAAAGACAAAACTCCTGGCTATGCAGTGATATCACGAGTATCCCCTCTGATCCTCATTCCCAGGCATGCAATTAGAAACCTAAAGTTGAAAGTGCTTTAGAGCAAATTCAGGTTGTTTCACATGAATGTGAGCTAGGCTGCATTTAGAGATAACATTTAAAAAGTGTCTACGTGGCCAATTCTAAACATTTTGGTTGTCTCCTCTGTGTATTCAAATATGACACAGAAAAAAATGCTGATCTGCTTGTGTATTGAGGAGCTGTGGCATGGGGCAGAGCATATGGAAGAGGAACAAAAACCCCTTCTGTTTCCAGTGGGTATGTAAAAATGCTATGTGTCTTCTTCAATAATAACAAGCCTTGCTATTTGTACTGCCTCTCTTTCCCAGCATGCTGCTTGCCTCCTAAATGCTCACTAGACCTAGAATATTCTTTGGAAGTGTTCCGGTGCCAGAGCTATTTCATGGAGAGGAGAGTGTGGCACAGAGAGGTTAATTGTCTAGATCAGCCCCGAGAATGAGGCACAGACACCAGGAATTGAAAGGGACTTTAAAGGTCAAAGTCTTACTTGATGCAGGGATCCCCTCCCATTGCTGCTGAACACCTCTCGGTGTGAGAAGCTCTCTCCTGCACACCGCAGTCCAATCTACTCCTGGGTAGCTTTCATTCTATTTAATGAGTCTCAGTTCAAAAAGAAAGTGCCTCAGTTTTCTTGAGTCTTAATCCAATTCCCTGTTCATTACACCATACAAGTGGGTTTGAGGCTGTAAAAACGAGTGTAATAAACCATTGGGACCTGAAGATCAGATCACACATTTTAAATGTTAATTTCTTCTGCATTTGAACTCAGAAACATGCAAAATGGCATTTCACAAATGTGTGGGTATATTAATATACCAACATCTAATAGGATTCTTAAGGGCATCTATGTATAAATTGGGAATCTTCCAGAGGGAAGGAAAAATCTGGGCTGAGAAATGGAAATGAGAGACACAAATTACTTGGGGGAAGTGTGGCCTGCCTTAGTGCAGAGCTTCAAAATATGGTGTTTCAAAATTACAATGACAACAGAAAGGTGAGTTGGAAGCAACCGTAAGGGAAAATTGTGTCTCTTGATCACAAAGGAACTCATACTAAAGAAATACTTTAGATTGACTATATTGCAGTAAACTCCAGCAATATATTTTGGGCCTGAATTCTGAATAATATCTATGGTAGCTAAAAGCAATGTCTCTTGCATATGATATCTCAAGACTGACTTCCTGAGTAGAATTCTGAACTTTGGAGATTTCTGGACAGGGGACTGGAGTTGGATACATGGCAAGTTTAAACAAGTGGAGGAAGAGAAAACAGAAAAGAACTGTGAATTGTTGCCTTGTTAGGATCCAATAGCAAGGACCTTTTTTCCTCTAGTGAGGGGATTTGAGCAGCATTGCAGTCCCTAACAGCACAGTGGGCTAAGCTGTGCACAATGAGACTGAAAGGCTCACTGTCCTTCATGTGACACTGACTGTGAGCAGAATCCCCTTCATTTCTGCTGCTGTCCTGTGGGTAAATACAAGGGAATCCACTGGACACTCAAAAGCTTAAGTCACCCTAGAAGGTTCCTGGGAGTTTCCCTTGCACCAAGTTCTACCTGAACTTAAATGCTCCCTTTCCAGTCATCTCTTTCAGTCCTCTCCCCTCCATCCACCCACAGTACAATCCTTCATGTTCCCATACCCACCCATCTCCAGCCCACTCACAAGATCCCATTTATTTCCCTTTCCCAGGGAGATCTATATGATCCCCCCTTGGGCCCTCTTTGTTACCTAGCCTTGCTGGGCCTGTGGATTGTAGCATTGTTATCTTTCACTTTACAGATAATATCCACTTATAAGTAAGTGCATACCATGCTTGTCATTTTGAGTTTGGGTTACCTTTATCTGGATTTTTTTTCTAGGTCCATCTATCTGCCTTTAAATTCATGATGTTATTATTTTTAACACCTGAGTAGTACTCCATTGTGTAAATGGACCACATTTTCATTATCCACTCTTTAGTAGAGGGGCATCTAGGTTGTTTCCAGAGTCTGGCTATTATAAATAAATCTGCTGTGAACATAGTTGAGCAAGTGTCCTTGTGGTATGATTGAGCATCTGTTAGGTATATGCCTAAGACTCTTAGCAATGGTGGATATTGAGCCTGAACTGGCTAGCTCCTATGACCAGGCATAATTTCCAGTGAAGGGATTGGGGGCACCAACCAAGCCACACAACCTTTGGTCTGCAGTCTTTCCTGCATATGGAATGTGCTAGGGTAAGGGTGGTGCAGAGATTGTGAAAGTGGCCAACCATTGACATGTCCATCCTGAGACTGAAGCCATGAGAATGAGCCCACCCATGACATTGCGTGGAGTGCCAGAACCCAGAGGCGGGATGGCCCAGAGATCTCAGATAGAACCAAACATCACTGGAGAAGAAAATTTGTCAATGTAGTGATGCCTAATGATATTCTGCTATACTCATAGACTGGTGACTACCCCAGTAGTCATCAGAGAGCCTTCATCTGGTCACTGATGGAAACAGATCTAGAAACTCACTGCCAAACATTAGACCCAGCTAGGGGAATTCTGCTGAAGAGAGGGAGGAAGGATTGCAGAAGCCAGAGGGGTCAAGGACAGAAAACCCACAGAAACAATTGACCTGTTTTCCTAGGAGCTCACAGAGTCTGAACTGACAGCCAGAGAGTCTTCATGGCAATGATCTAGGACCTTAGCACATATCTGACAGTCACGTAGCTTGGTCTTCTTGTGGGACTCCTAACAGTGGCAGCAGGGCTGTTCCTAAGTCTTTAGCTGGCTTTTGGGAACCTAATCCTCATGCTGGGTTGCCCAGCCTTTATACAAGGGGAGGTCCTTAGTGCTATCATAACTTAAATGCCGTGTTTTGTTGATACCATGGGAAGCCTGCCCCTTTCTGAACAGAAACAGAAGAGGAGTAGATGGTGGTGGGGTGGGAGGAGAGGACAGGAAACTACAGTGGTGATACAAAATGAATAAACTTAATTGAAAGACCCCCAAACCTAAACTTCAGTCGTTATTTGAGTACAGTCCTCGGAGCAGGTATTTCACCTGTTTACATGATGGTTGGGACCTTAAACCATTTTACTAGGATATCCAAGGGTGTGTGACATGTTGGCATTCAAAAACCAAGTTGTTATTTTTGTGTTTGTTTCTCTATATATTCTCTTAGGATTTATTTCTTTCAGTCACTGACATTTCTTTGTATGTTAATCTCATTTCAAATTCATCCTTGCTGAATGTATATGTACACAGTGGAATTTGATTCAGGCACAAATAATAATGAAACTACGAAATCTGCAGAAAGAAGAAATGGATGGGGAAATATCATAGTAAGTGAAATGATCCAGACTCAGAGAGAGAAATCCTGTATATTCTGTCTCATCTGAAGAACCTAAGTCCTAGTTTTTGTGTGGGAGTGAGTGTACAGGGAGTTCAGCAAACTGGAGAGAAGCTGTGAGAAGGGGAGAAGAAGGTTTGGAGGACAATGGAGAAGGTAAGAGAGTACACGGGCCGTGAGGATAGGTTAAATGCATTAACAGGCAGCAGTGCTTGCCTTGCAAGACTGACTCTAGACCACTGACCTATACACTCATGCACACACATGCATGTATGCATGTACACACACACACACACAGAGAGAGAGAGAGGGGGGGGAGAGAGAGGGAGGGAAGGAGGGAGGGAAGGAGGGAGGGAGGGAGATTCTGCGTGTGGCATGGGATTTTGAAACTCCAAAGTCTACTTCCAATGACACATATCCTCCAATAAGGCCACGCCTCCTTATCAGTCCCAGCAGTTCATCAAGGACTAAACATTTAATTAGATATTGATTTTAAAATAAAATCACATAAATCATCCTTTCTCTACAACTTTGTCTGTGTGTGGTGTAACAACTAGTAACTATTGCAGACTGCTGGTTAGGTTACTCATGCAGCTATGATGGATTCCAGAAATGACTTAAGGAAATCATAAACTAACAAGTCGAGGACTAAGCAGTAACACAACACCTCTTAGAAGCCATGTGCCACAAATCTGGGACTGGGTTTTCTGTCAGGTACTCATTGCCTTGTGCATTCTGTGTTTTCTATTCACATTTGTATCCAAAGTGCAGACTACTCTCTTAAAATCCAGACCCCTCTATTCACAACTCCTCTTGATATTTATGTGTGCCTAAAATTCAAATTTGGCACATTCATGGCCGAACATTTGATATCCATGAGGGTCAGTTTTCAGTGACAACATGCCACAAGCTAAAACCACTGGGCAAGAGAGTCCCAGTTGAGGAAGCGTCTAGAAGAAGATGGCCTGTGGCATGTCTTTGGGGGATTGTCTCGATTGTTAGTTGAAGTGGGAAGACCCAGCTGTGTGATATTTTGTTTGTTCTGTAACAAATAAAGCTTGCCTGAAGATCAGAGGGCAGAGTTAGCCACACTAGTTAGCCATAGAGGCCAGGCAGTGGTGGTACACAACTTTAATCTCAGTACTCAAGAGATAGAGGCAGACTGATCTCTGTGAGTTCAAGGCCACCCTGGCTACACGAGATTGAATCAGTCTTAAAGTGAAACAGAGCCAGGTGGTGGTGGCTCACACCCTTGATCCCAGCACTACGGACATAGAAACAGGAGTGATATGACTGGCAGAGAGAGAAATATAAGGCAGGAGAAGACAGGAACTTGGAGCATTCAGTCTGAGAGTTCTTAGGGTCAGGATCGCCATTCGGTCTGAGGATTTGGTAGAGGTAAGAACTAGTGACTGCCTGCTCTGCTTCTCTGATCTTTCAGCATTAATCCCTATATCTGACTCCCTGTCTTTATTTTTAAGATCAATTAGAATTTGTGCCACATACAGCCTGCTTGGGCAGGGTCCTGAATTGTGTATGAGTGAAGGAGGCAGGCAAGGTGCATGAGTTTGTTTCTCCCTGCTCTTGACTATGGTGATGACCAACTGCTTGAGTTCCTGCCTTGACCAATTGTTATAAACTGTAACCTGGAACTGTAAGTTAAATTAACCTTTGCCTTCCCTAAAAGTTGCTTTTGGTCAGAAAATTCAACCACAGTAATAGACAGGAATGTAGGACAATATCCATCTGGCTTCCTAAAGGTTAATGGCACCCAAATCCTTTACCATCTCAGAGGATGGCAACTCTATCCATTGGCTTGTGTTAAAGATGCAGAGATTATCTTTTACTCACCTCCCTGTCTTACGACCTCTACTGTCTCAAGATATTATTATCATTATGTTTTTTTTTAGCCCACAGTTGTGAGAAGTCATAGCCTGCTTTGCCTTTACCAGAGCATTAATAGTTCCTACGACAGAACATAGATTTCCTGTTCTTAACCTACTATTTAAAAATAAACTTGCCATATGGCATTTTTCTCATGTCAAAGGAAAGCAATATGTTTTCCTTGACATATGACTCAACTGGAATGCCAGCAAAACTGCTTCTTAAGGAGAGCTCTGGGACTCTACTGTGTTCCTGTTATATCAGTCCATTGGGGGAAGTGTCTGCAACCCAAAGTGCCAGGAGTTTCTCAGATAATTGAGTTTAATGCTTCAGAGTCTGTGTTATTCAGTAACAAAGGTAGTGATGGGTACATAGGACAGCTTTAAAATGTTGTCAAAGCAGGGGAAAATGACTTGTGCATGCTGGGAATATCCACGATGCTGCTTCCACAGTTTTCTGGAGGATTCCTTGCTGTTTGATCCATCATTAAAACACACCCCATACTACAATGCAAATGGCAGCAAGAATAAGGGGCATACAGGAAAAGCTTGCAAATGGGTGGCACATTCAAATGCTTAGATGGGTAAGCTTGTTCAGCATCTAAAATGTTTTCAGTGCCGATGCTCTCTTACTCCAATGCTAGTATCTCCGTTTCCTGTCTTGGTTTCTATAGGAGTAATCTGGCAGGTTACAAATACCACTGTCAGCCCTCTAGAGTGCCTTATCGATACAATAGCCAGAATAATCCATTAATACATTGTCAATTTCATCCTGTTCGGTACACTCTTCAGTGACTTCTCATTTCACACAGAGAACAAGCTCTTCCAGGGGTCTCCAGTGCCCCACAGCATCCATCAATCCCTTTCCCTGACCTCTTCCACCACTAATGTTGTTTAACTCAGCTTCAATCACACTGATTTCCTCATTAGCTCCATAATATGCCAGACACAGTTTCACCAGCACCAGCAGCTAGCTTTGCCTGGAACCCTCTAGTACTACATGGCTTACCTCCTCACCAGCTCCAATTTTGGCTCAAACCTCACTTTTAAAATGTGACATGATCCCAAACACTGACAATTGCACTCTGGCTTCCAGGTTTTTCTCTACTATGCTATTTTTCCTTTCTCACATATTATTTATCACGTGTAAACATATTATATATTATAACATATATATGTATATACATACATACATCATACTCAAGGAGGGTGGAATCAAGATGGTATGGTGTGACATGAGTTTGAGTTCTACAGGAAGCAATCTGTGTAGCATTGGAAATTAAATCATGTCTTACATGGGGTACTGCAGAAATCCATAGTAGGTCCCTTCTGTGAAAAAAGTCCTGCTGTCTGAGGCCAGTGAAGAAGCCCTTTCAAAAGCAAGGAATGCTCTCCCAAGAGTTCTATTGGTCGGTTGGAAGCTCATGCTTTCAATTATGCCAAAGCTGCTCCCCTTGACCCTCTTAAGAGTTAGTTAAAGCCTCATTGCATTGCCCTGCTTTTCAGTAGGCAGATAGCAAAAGTGGCCACCTTTCTCTCAAGACTCGTCTCTTTTTCTGTTGCACCTGAAACATTCAGACATTGAAATCTCGCTCACATATCCTGAACTTGAGCATTCTTCATGACCACATAAGTACAACCAACAAGGACCAGGGCAATCATGAATTTAGAAAAGAAGGTCTAGGCAAAAGGTAAAGCAAGAACTAGGGAAAGTTTGTGCTAAAGCCCCTTCTACTGTTGCTGGAAGGTATTTGGGATAGGGCCCAGATAGTGTGCTTAGAGAAATCTAAATTAATGGCCAAGATACTCTATTCATATATTTCATTACTTTAGTAAATGGGAGACTTTTATTTTATTGGTGTGTAGCTAGATTGTGTGTGTGTGTGTTTGCATGTATGTGTGCACATATTGTTATATGTGCTTAATGAGTGCTTGTGTGTAGGCACATGAGCTCATGCACATACATTATAACTAGAGGGAGATGCCAGGTATCTTGACATATTTATCACTCACCATCTTATGCTCTTGAGGCAGGACTCTCATTGAAGCTGGAACAAGATGGTGGCCAACATCCCCACGTCATCCTCCTGTCTCTGCTCTCTTCACACTGTGCTGGGGTTAAGGCACCTGTGTTGCCATACTTGGCTTTTTATGAGGTGCTTGGGCCTGAGTTCTTCAGGCTTGCATAGCAAATGCTTTTATCCATTCAGGCATATCTCTAGCTCCTATGTATGGAAGGTTTTTAATAATGGGTTTATCACTGAGATGCCATTGGAGGGTTATTTCATCCCAGGGACTTCTCCCCAGTTGTTCCTTCTAACTGATATTTAGAATTCTCTCTCCAGGTATCTGCATGACTTGGTCCTTATACTTTTTGGGGGTTTTCTTAGATGTTTATTAATAAGTACTTCCCAGGCATCCCTACATAAATTTACAAACTTCCTCCCTACCTAGTCCCTCAAACATCATTAGCTGCTTCTCTTTCTTCATGACATCGACTGCTATTTATGTACTAAATATTTACTTTTGTGTTTTGTTTAGATAAACAGGTTGGGGGAGTCAAAAGATCAGAGATATTTTTGCTTGTGTAACAGGAACATATTTGCTAATAGTAAATGCTTATAACAAGGGATTTGTTCTATAATTCTGTCTCTCTGCCTGTTGTGTTGGAGTGACAATGAAAGAGAAAGAGAGCAAGAGCGAGAAAGAGAGACAGAGAGAGAGAGAGAAAGAGAGACAGAGAGAAAGAGAGAGAGAGAGAGAGAGAGAGAGAGAGAGAGAGAGAGAGAGATCAGAGAATATCAGAAACTCACCTCCATTGGTTCATCCGGATTTTTATATCTTTAAGCATGTCTTCATTTTGAACATTACTTAAAGAAAGCAGTCATCTTCTTATGACAAAACTAAACAGCTTGTAGCAAACACACTGAGAAAATGAGCCATTTAGAGCTTAGCCACAGGAAGCAGCCATGGGAATCATCCAGAGGATCATGCATGCTGTGTTGCCTTGCTTGGTTTCCCCAGTATCCCAGAAACTTCACCTGCTCTGTTTGGATATGGATATTAAACCCATTGACTGAAGGGAAATTTAAATAGAGAGGAAGGACAATTCAGACTTAACATGGTTGTCTTATGTTAGTCACAAAATAAAACCTAGGCATGAATGTGGTTTTCCCAATGAAATGTGAACCAGCATTTACTTGCTTGATCTATGCCATTGTGTAGGTGTTTGCCTAATGAAGTGTGATAAAACACTGTGAAAACCTACCCTCTCTAGCCTGCCAAGTTCATGTTTTTCATAGCCTTGTAAAGAAATCATCCTTAGAATGTTATCAGTTTAAAGGAATCAGCAACTGTTTTAATTATTAGTGTGTGTTAACAGTGTTGGGGCTCATGCACACAGAATGGCGTATTCTAGAGCTGAGTTCCTTGAACCAGAAAAGTGTGGAAGGTCTGAGGAGCAATGACTTCCTACACTCCTACAACCATCCTGTCCTCCAGCTCTCTCTCCCCTCTCTCCTGACAAAGTCAGTGTAGACCTGGCAACCCTTCTCCAAACCACTTCTTTCCTTTGTCTATTGAAGAGTCCCAATCAAGAAAGCAGTTTTCCCACCTATACAAACAAACAAAACAAAAACAAAAAACAAAATAAAGCAACAACATATGCAACACAGGGAGCCAAGGAGAACTGGGTGGAAGAACAGGCTGTGTCCTGATCCGTGTTTCTTCATGTTGCATAAAACAGTCATTTTCAGGCTGTGCTGTGCCCCAAATGATTCTGTTATTATAAAATAGCAGTTCACTCCTTTTTGAGTGCAAATATTGGGGGAGAACGCTTTGTACCTTATTGTGTGAATAAACAACCAACAATCCAGCATAATGCTGTTATTTCTACAAATGAAACATCACCAACTATGACCTTATCAAATTTAACAAGGAACACATGCAGATATTGGTGTATTAAAACCCTCTAAGAATGGCCACAGCTGGGGTCTTAGGAACCGTAGCAGTCAATGGGGCATGGAGGTTCCTCACCAAGCTCATACAAAAGAGATGTTTAATCCTACAATGAGTGCAATGGTACCCACCAGCCTCTCATCAGATCATATGATGCATGTGTAGCAATATTCACAGGTAATAAACCCTCAAATCTCATCCAGGGATTTAGTTTACAACAAGCTTTTGCTTGAAACAGTCTCCTTGAGCCACCAATTGACTGGACCCAGCCCTGGTTTTTAGAACAGCCCTGTGCATGGTAAAGGCTCTGTGGCTTACTTCTCTACCATCTAATCACCAGCAATGGCCCTCTTGGCATTCCTATCAGCTCTGTGCCTGTGCCTTCAGCGAGGCCTCTTCCAACTTTGTAGCCTTTAAAGCCCTTCAGTGCCATTTTGTAACATCTATGTGATAGTGAATGTATGATCTAAGAATTAAGGTTAGTGATTAAGACAGCAACAAAAGATTCCATGACTGCCAATGGCCACTGCCAAGTAAAATCAGTGATCTTCCGCGTATTAAAGACAGCATAATTGTTGCAGCTTCTGAATTTATTGTAAAAATGCAAGCGTGACAGTTTCTGACATAGCCTATTCACTGCAGAGAGCCCATTCTGCAGTGGACGTTTTCAATTTCTATCACCATTACATCATTTTTGGCCATTCACATTTCCGCACTGGTGTCCATTTTCCAATATAAGAGGAGACAAAGCTTTAGGGACTGGAATAATAGCTTAGTGGTAGAATACTTGCCTGCTATATACAGTACCCTGTACTGCACATACATTCATACGTACATACATACATCATGCATGCATACACACACACACACACACACACACACACACACACACACAGAAGCCCAAGTTTCCCTGAGATTTTTAGTGTTTATTCTGAAGAATTTTGTATCATGTGAAAATCTGATTAAATAAATCCATTATTCCTTTATGTTCCTAATTTCTTCTTATCATTAGATTGTTAGTCATGACCTCTGATAGATAAGGAAAGGTATCGCCCACTTTTGTCCTACACTGCAGAAAATTTGTCAAGTGAACTAAGATGCTCCCTGGAAAAAATTCACAGAGAAGGAGGCAAAGGTTATCAACGGTCTATTTGAAAAAAAAAAAAAAAAGAGTGAAAGACCAACTGTAGAGCTTCACAGATGTGGATAAATCTCAGCTTTTATGAACATTTGCTTTTATTCTGTCTGTCTGTCTCTTCCCTTTCCCCCTTCCTCTACTTCCCTTCTTCTCCTTTATATTTTATGTCAAGACATACCAGAGGCCCAGGGCCAAGTCTAGCCAAGCATATATACCTTATAAATAAAGTGTTATTGTTACATACTATGTGTCCACTCATCTACATAGTGTATATGAACACCAGCAAAATAGTTGTGTCCAGGGCATATGGCCAAAATACTATACCGCACTATTTGCTCTCTATGTAAAAAGGTTGCCGACTCTGTGTTCTACATAACTGTCAGAGGCTGCATTTTGGTGAACTAGGTTCTGAGAAAGCAGAAAGCGCTGACTAGACTTTATGCTGCATTTGGTGCTCAGCTTATCAGCTTTCTGCTGTGTGTTAAGGGAA
The DNA here is from genome assembly GCF_903992535.2 of Arvicola amphibius. Lineage (NCBI taxonomy): Eukaryota > Metazoa > Chordata > Mammalia > Rodentia > Cricetidae > Arvicola > Arvicola amphibius. Next base: position 10,073,553 of record NC_052056.1, on the reverse strand, counting down.
AGAAGCCAGGCTTCCACGGGAGTCTAATGAAGCAGAGAGTGGTCCTATGTGCAGCAAGTTCTCAGGATGTCTCAATTGCCACAGAATGTGAGACTTGGGGCAGGTGACTGATGTGTGCACCCAGGAAGGAAGGAGGGAAGAGGTGAGGCATGTCAAAACATCACTCTTCTTAAGAGTGCTCTAGAGTCATTCTGCAATTTAACTGGTAGAGGACAGAATTCTGATGGCAAGTTTTGAGTGAACTGCCTGCTGTCCTTAGAGACTTTCACGCTGTTCCTGTTGACTTGGATGGGAGCAATGGGGCATTTTGTCCCACAACATCTGTGCTGGCTTCAGGCTATTTAACAAACTCCTACTAAACAAATCCCAATAAAGTGCTCTTTAATGGATACTTAATTCTGTTGTAGAGGTGGGTGCTGAGCACACCTAAGTCCTTTCTTTTCCTTCAGGTTTGCTGTTTCCTCCTGTTTATGGCTTGGTAATTACTATACTAGAGAAACCTGAGTTAAGCACTATTAAACCCAGTCAGAGTCACCGAATGTCTGCTTTTATTGATCTCAGTTGATCCACTTACTCTCTAGGCTCCGATTCAACAGTTCAATTGATTATTCATTTACATTTTTAAAGTTGTAGGCAACATCATTTTAACATGAATCATCTCTCACTGAGTAACACACAAAATCATCTGGGATTTTAAGTTCAACAAGCATTTATTGAACATATGAGCTCAGATGAACAGAGGAAGAATTACAAAGGTCATTCTACTTTATGGTCAGCAATGGCAAAAATGGTGTGCTGATGCTTTTGCTGTGCAAAATGGCTGTTACTGATAAATGGGTTCTGTGGTGTTAGGGGTGGTTAGGACATTAATTTTTATAACTTCCCCTTTCTAATTATGTTTTGTCTACATATACCTTAAAATATATAATGCCCATATCATTGTTTGCCCTTATTCTTACACGCAAGTGTTTCTATAATTTATTTTCTTTTTAGATGACTTAGTTTTCCTGAGGATGTAGAAAGAATAAGGGATTATGCGAAAAAGAGCTCCTTAGAATGAGAGCTGGTTTGATTTCAATAGCTCATGGAACTACTTCACAAACGCAGGCAACATGGAAATATCTAGCTGCACTTGTGTTTGCAGAATTACTTTCTACTTCAAGGTCCCTTAAATATGCTTTGTGGAGTTCATTGGAAATATGCTTCCATCCTGCGTGTTCAGGAGGTGAAAGCAGTACTATATCTGCCAGTGGCTTATCCTTCCCGATAGGGACTGTTTAGTGTATCGTATTTATGAGTTATATGTCTAATCACCTATTGCTTTCTCTTGTTTCTAAAATGAGATGAGGCATAGGAAAATACGTAAATGGGTACTTCTGGCCATAATAGTCACCTTTATCTGACAGTATAAAATGGAGCCAGAGTTTAATGCTGGATAGAGGCGGCACGGTACTCATTTTCTAGGAAATAGTATGAGCTAAGGCTTGCTGAGAAGGGAGTGAAAAATGAAAATGTGCCAAACACTTGGAAGTGCCTCTTTCTGCTAATCTTCACTGCCGATTTCATTAGCCTTATTACAAACCCAGCAGATGGAGAGAAGAGCTATTCTAAATTCTTGATAAAAAGGTCAGATGGTCAATAGTAGTATTGTTTGTGCATGAAGGTATTGAACTCTTTTCCATGTGCCTGATCTATACCAGGAAGCACATTCTAAGCAAAGCCAGAAATCCAGTTGTTAGCAATGCTTCGCCTTATGGAGATGTAAGCACATCACCGATAGTAGAACGTGTAATGCTTTCATTTCCAAAGGCTTTCCCTTCCTTTGGCAGTTCTGGAAATTTTGAGAGAAAGTTGACATTTAACTGTGATCACAGACAATGAGTGCATTCGCCAGTTGAATGTTGAGGTCAACCTGGGTCCTGCCCTAAATTACTATATTTTGCAAAAACAGGTTATTTTTATTATTTGTTTTCAGACTGCTTTGCCCTTGGAGATCTTCTGTAGAAATTTACTACCAGGTTCTCTGCTTTGGCCTCTTAGATCTCTGAAACTCTTTGCCTAAGCCTTTACAACCATTCTATAATTTACATATATTCATATAGAGATATAGAGATAGATAGACTGGATGAAATATAAAATAATTTGATAATTAACATTACTAATCCAGATCAGAAATAAACAACAAAAAAGACTTGTGCTTGTCTCTTCCATAAATCTCAAGTAAAAGGCGATTCTCTGGCAAATTGCTGCTAATGAAATGCTATGCCTTGTGAACTTATTGTTACTCAATAAATTCCGATATTGTGGCAAGATACAAATGTATTTGTTGATGTTTTAACATCGCACACTTAGAAAGAGGACTTAGGAAGAAGTTGGGAGTTGTTAAGGGCTGGACGTTTCATCAAACCTCATATGAAGAGAACATGGGCAGTGGAGGCAACTCAACACTGAACTAAATTTGGGACTTTAATATGTAGACAAGGGTGATTCATTGGTTCACCTTGAACCAAAGGGAGGAGATGGTAAGATAATTAGGACTTGCAAGATACCTCAGTTAGTAACTGGTCTGGTGTGCAAGCATGGAGACATGGGTTTGGATTTCTAGTTCTCAAGATAAAAGATGGCCATGGGTTTTTTTTTTTTTTGTTTTTTGTTTTTTGGTTTTTTTTGTATTTGCAATCCTAACATAGGGTAGGAACAGAGATAGGAGGAGTTCACTGGCTAAGCAGCCAAGCTGAACCAGTGAGCTCTGGGCTCAGTGAGAAAGGAGACCCAGTTCAAGAAAAATTGTGGAGCATAATCTAGGAATACTGGTATCAACCACTGGCTTCTTTGTGCACGCGCATGCGCGCGCGCACACACACACACACACACACACACACACACACATTGCATTCACATGCTAACAAAGGAACCAGAGCTTCAAAAAATTTGAAGTAAGAGCAGAAACCAAAAGGGAAAGTGCCAGCAAATCTAACTTCAAAGCGGCTAGGATCAGAGACGGTATCTACTGATAATTAGATACCATCTTCTGTTCTTCATCCTAAAATAAGCAGGTGGAACAACCGTGGCCTATTGGTTCCTTTTAAAAGGGTTTACAGAGTGTGCTGTACGATGACTACAGGATGAGCTCTAACTGCAGCTCTGCCTCTAGCCACAGACCAAGCTCCAAAATTTTGTGCTGGGCTCTTCCTCGGGATTCACAGACCCTTTCCCAGGAAACAGTTCACTGCAGAGGCATAATGTCTGGTTTTGTCTCATTGTGATAACTGTTTATAGATATACGCATAACTCTTTTTGTTAGACACGAATTAGGTCACTACAATTGCAATTGCACTCTCAGTAGAGGTGCACTAATGAAATCCCACAGTTTGCGCTGTAATTAGATCCCAATGTATATCTATAAGATGATGTATTTTTAAAATCCTACATTTTAAATTTGCTAAATTTGTTAAATTCACTCTACATGGCATTCTAAAAGATTAGAATTCTCAGTTAGCTTATGGGAGAGAGTATTTCTGTACACACCACCTGACACATCTCATGCCTGTTAGAATAAACATGGCCAAGAAGGGCTTGTGTGAGTCCCATACCTGTGCTGTCTTCATACACCACAGTCACTGTTTTCCAGTTGTAATAGAGGACCAGGTCCAGGACTGCCCTGCTGATAGCTGCATAATCTGGGTAGAGGTTGATGTAAAATAAGTCTCTGTTGTCCACTGAAGGGTGTTTCCAGCGAGTCTGAATGTGTGGAACTTCCAGAGCATTGCAAATAGACTGCACAGCACTCACAGATGAGCTGTGGGATGGCCCAAAGAGGGCAGCCACACCAAGAGCCAACTGGTCACAAGCTAATCATATCCAAAGACAAGAAAGGGCATGGGGCAGGAGGGCAGGGAAGGGGAGGGAGAGACAAAGAGAGTTCTATGAATTCACATTTTCATTAAGTGATTTCTCTAATCAACTCCAAGAGACCTCCTATAATTCCCATCTGTGTTTTGATATCCGCTCTTTCCAGCTTCCAATATAGTTTAGATAATAAGATTCTGATAAATGCAGATGTAGAGCCAATCAGAAACCAATCACTGGGCCCACTTCCTGCAAATAAAATTTAGTTACTGGTCTCAGTTCATTACCTTCAATCAGATGAAGGCTAAATCCTTTGCTTGATCCCTTGAGTACTCTGTGAGCTAACTAGCAAACCATTTGTCAAGTGAGTGTCATATGAAGTGAGTTCTGTCATATGGCAGGGTGACAATGGGGAGATTAGTATGGTCAGAGAATCCAGAAGCCCCTGTGGGTGACCATAAAATGCTTTGACTCCAATCCTTCTGAAACATTTCAGAAAATTGAAATGTTGCTAAAGAGTCCATATAAGCAGGATTGATAGCCGATTAACTTCAGAATAATGGAATGGCATGGCATAAAGAGATATTTGGAAGACACTTGAGTCTACCTGTTCATTTCATGCACAACAGTCTTAATCATGGCTGCTGGATAGGAACAGAGCTGAATCAGAGCTTGAGGACTCCAGGTCAAGGTCGGCTGTCTTTCTCTCAATTATGAGCCAAACAAAATTAACTCACATGCTTAAAATTTTCTTCCTAACGTCTTAGCTATAACAACAAAGACATCCATTGTAAGAAATTAGAATATTTATAACACAGGGAAGACCAAAGGCTCTGCATTAGTCTGTCAACTTGGGTAATGCTTACGAATGCTTCAGGAAATGGGGATTGCTGGTCATGTGGTACACTGATGCCTTTATTGAATGAAAAAGCACAATGTTCTCCCTAAGGTCGTACAAACTCTTCAAGAGTGTATTGCTGCTGTAGGGAAAACAGACTGGTGGGTGTGAATGGTGTCATTTATTGAAGTCATTCTTCTGCATTTAAGTATTTAAACTCCTTTTAATTTTTGACTATAAGTAGTATTTCAGTATTGATAATTTTTCTCTCTGCATTTTATGGTCACCCAAGGGGGCTTCTGGATTCTCTTGGCATCTTAAATTACTTTTTTTGATTCTAGATTCTAGGCAGTGGAATTTACTCTCTACTACTAAAAGGTCTTGATTTTTTTTAATTATTTGATATATATTAACCAAATTACCATCCAGAAAGATTAGTTTGTCCCCTTCCACCATGAAGAATAGTGTCCAGTAATCATATGTAAGTGGGTGTTAAATATGGGTTTACATACATCTCTTATATTTACATTGCGATTTCATGAAATGAATTTTAGAATTCATTGAATGAATTTCCAAGTGATAAGAGTTGAACACCTAAATTAAATAAGATTCATATAAAGAAATTTGTTAGGGATTTTATAATTATGTAGTTTACAAAATTAAGTAGCAAGCACCATATGTTCCTGCAAGTTTCTAGGAGATGATTTAGAGAGGACAACGAGGACCATTTTGACATCCATGTTGCAGCCGTCTAAGGGGCAGCTGATGTTGACATTTCAGGGACAGCTTCTGACACCGTGTCGCTGAGTGCTGATTTCCTGCACTAGCTATGAAGATGCACGGCTTTCGGCAATGCGCTGAAGGTGTGAGTTGTCACTGTCCTCCAAGCTCACATGTGGATATGTGCTCATTAGCCAGATGAAGTGTGAGCATGGGAGCATGCAGATTATTTTAGCCAGCATGAGTGAGGGATTGAAATTCCTGTTAAGATGCCCTTACTCTAGGACGCTAATATTTCTTGACAGAAAATCAATTCTGTTTGTTGGAGTGTTTAATTTACAAGTATGGTTGGATCTTTGGATCACAAGAAAGTTCAGTTTTTTCATTTTTTTGTGGCTCGACGTTAAGTGATAAACTGTTAAATGTCACTGTCTTAAAAGTATTGTTCAAAAGTATATGAGAGGAGAGAGAGAGAGAGACAGTCACAAAGAGGGAGAGAGATAGAGAGACAGTGAACGGTGTAGAGAAAAGAGAGACAGAGATTGAGAGTGAGAGAGTCAATAGGCAACTTTGTCCTATAAGGAATCTTTTTTTTTTTTTTTTGAGGCAGAGTTTTGCTATGTGGCTCTCAAAAATGTGTGAGGCTGGCCCAAATTCATCTTGGACTCTTTAAAGAGTGCTGGGATTATAGGCATATACCACCATGTGCAGTCTTCTATCCTAATAGCAGAGCTATTGCACTAAGATAATGGTTTATGTAGATTCATTATTATTATATTAATCTTCATCTACTCGATGAAGAAAGGTTTACATTGTGTTTGTTAGTAGCACTGCAATGCCATCAGGCATCTGTTCCAGGCAAACACGTTCTCTGATGTAGCTAGGTCATTTCTGTTAACCCCTACCATTCAGTCACTTGGGAACCACCAAAAACAGGAGTTGATGACACATGATATGTGTCTTCCAAAAGGCAACGTGTGTTCTGGAAGGAAAAGGATTCTTTAAAGGCTCAGGATGAGCAGCAACCTTTGTTTCCACAAAATCTTTAACCTTGTGAGTCGGCAGTGCCTTTGTCAGAGGCCATGCTTCATGTATATGGAATCATCAGAGAACAGCTCTGGGAGTGCCCAGGGGACATCTAAACCAGCCCCTCAATTTCCTAAGACTCAGGCCACATGACAAAGCTTGCAGCCTGCTTATAAATTACTTTTTGAGTATTTCTCTTCTGTTCAGAAGAAAAAAAAGAAAATCAAAGTTTGATTTGTTCTCACAGATTTAATCTTCATATTTTTATGATTTTGCCAAAAAGTGCAAAAACAGTAGCAACAACAAAACGAATAGATGTTAGATAAACCCCGCTGTTTGTAGCAGCCTCTTCTGATCCCAGGCTTGACGTATGTATGTCCTGGGCACTTTTACATGCTTGGTAGATGTGACCTTCCACGAAGTTTTATTTGACTGCATTGTACAATTTCATGGTGGTATCTCAGCTTCGGGAAGGAAAAACAGATCAAGCTTGACATTTTCCATTCACAGCTGAACCAGTTAATCATAGAGTGGAGGGCACTGAAGGAGAAGCTAATCAGAAAGGCCCAGAAAACAGGGCTAGGCAGCATCCGTTAGGTGAGTCCAGATTGCATTGATCAGTGACACTGGGGACCAGGAATTCCTACAACCCATTTGCACTAAGAAACCTACTTCGAAAAAAAAGCAAGCAGTGAAAAGGTGACCTGTGTAGCAGACTTATCACCCAAAGAAGCTTTGTAAAGTGGAAAAATAGTTACCTCTCCGGGAGGCTTCAAAACTATCAAAAAGATTAATTCTCTGGATGTCATAGGTTAATGTGGTGTTAGGCATCAAGGTTCGGTTTCGGTTAATACTGGTGACTGCAAACTTGAAAGCTAATTCTTCAACATTAACGGGTTCGTTTTCCACAGTTTCAAAAATCCCTCCTGCAGAAGCAAAAGAGATGCAAGAGAAACATTAGACATGTGAAATATCACTGTTATAAAAGAAGATTGTAAAGTATAAACAAAAGACCCAAAATAATAATCGCCAGGATGACCAGGGTAGAGACTGAATCTAGGCTGAATGTTATCAGAATGTGTTACTTGCAAACAAATAGTTCTAGCTGCATCCATATATGCTTAGGGTTTTAAACCCAATATTGGATATATAATACTTCTTAGATAGTGGCTATATTCCAATTATCAATACCACAGAATCATAGCTAATAATACAGTAGAAAGCAATTTTCTCTGATTTTCACAAGACTTATGTTGTATTTGACCTAAGCATAGTTTAAACTCTATTCTGGTAGGGAATCCTGCCTTGGGATCAAGACTTTTCTACTGAAATCAGTTTCTAGGAGCTGGAGAGATGGCTCTGCAGTTACAAATCATGTATATGGCTTAGAGGACCTACGCGCAATTGCCAGCACCCATTCTAGACTGCTCACAGCTTCCTGCAAGTCAGGTTCCAGAATATCTGACACACTGCCAGGCACCTGCACTCATGTGCACACCCTCCCCTGTAGCATGATTAATAAAAACCCAGAGACAGAAAATGGGGTTCAACCTGAAGATCAGAAAAGTAAAACAACCAGTCACTGGCTCATACCTCTACCTCAGACCGAAATGGTGATCCTGCCTCTGGGAATCTCAGAATAAGATTGTGTGTCTCCTTCTATCTTACAGTCCTCTTTAGTGCTGATATTAAAGGCATGCACCACTACATTCTGGTTTCTATAACAAACTACCTTAGATAGTGGGATTAAAAGTGTGTGTCATCACTGCCTGGCCTGTAAGGCTGATCAGTGCAGCTATTTTACTCTCTCAACTTCAAGCAAGCTTTATTTATTAAAATACAAATGAAATATCACTGCACACACCTACACGCTCATGTACACATCCACCCCCAGACAGTCGTGTGCACACACACACTGATGTGTGCATCCCACCCATACACACTCATTTTTACATACCCCAACACACACTCATGTGTAAACTCCCACCTAGCCACACTCGTATGCACAGCCCTGTTCACACACACTCATATGTACACCCCATTTATGCACGCTCATGTTCACACCCCCATTCACAACACTCATATGCACACCCTCATTCACACACAGTCACGTTCATACCCCCATTCACACACACTCATGTGCACACCCCCATTCACATACAATCATGTTCACACCTCCATTCACACACACTCATGTGGACACCCCCATTCACACACACTAATGTGCACACCCCATTCAAACATGCTCATTGCATACCCCCATTCATACATACTCATGTGCACATCCCAATTCATACACACTCATGTGCACACCCCCATTTACACACACTCATGTGGATACTCCCATTCATACACACTCATGTGCATACCTGTTGTAATGAGGTGTGGTGGGCTGTGTTCTCGCCACCTTGCTCCTGGCTAGCTTTACCCGAAATAATTACACAGAAACTGTATTCATTTAAACACTGCCTAGCCCATTATATCTAGACTCTTCTTGGTTAACTCTCACATATTAATTAACCCATTTCTAATAATCTGTATATCACCACATGACTGTGGCTTACTGGGATGAGTATAACCTACGTCCATCTCAAAGAGGAGAGCCATGGCATCTGCCTGACTCTGCTTCTTTCTCCCAGCATTCTGTTTGGTCTACTCTGCCTATCTAAGCTGCTGTGCTATCAAAAGGCCAAGGCAGTTTCTTTATTTGACATACCCCCATTCATACACACTCATATGCACACCCCCATTTATACACACTCATGTGCACACCCCCATTCACACATACTCATGTGCGCACTCCATTCACATACACTCATGTGCACACCCCCACCAACATGCATTTATGTGCATATCTCCACCCTCCCACACACATACACATGACTAAAGAGAAAAGAAATCTGTTTTAAAGCAGATATTCTAGATCCTAACTCTAATGGTATTGGACAGGGATGGACTTGAACAAAATAGAGTAATCCTTCTCTGACAGTTTTCAGAATGAAAGCATCTTTTCTAGGTTTTATGGCTCAGATGTCTTGGGTCATATTGTATACATCCTAATATATCACAAAGCATATGTGATGGAGAACTCTCATTGGTTAATAAAAAACTGCATTGGCTTTTTGATAGGGCAGGATTTAGATAGGTGGAGTAGACAGAACAGAATGCTGGGAAGAGGGGAAGTTAGTCAGATGTCTCAAGCAGTCACCATGACTCTCCTCTCCGAGATGGATGCAGACTAGAATCTTTCCGGTAAGCCACCCCATTGTGGTGCTACACAGATTACTAAAATTGGGTTAATCAAGATGTGAGAATTAGACAATAAGAGGCTGGAACTAATGGGCCAGGCAGTGTTTAAATGAATACAGTTTGTGTGTTGTTATTTCTGGGGCTAAGCTAGCTATGCGGGAGCTGGGTGGAATGAAAAGCAGGCCTGCTTGCCTCATCACTATAGAATGGCACCCATGTGGATAACTGAATCTACAGAAAGCTTGAGGAAGCTTGGGAAAGAATAGAGTAAGGCATGGCTTCTTGGTGGCAGCAATTTCTTGGGTCTGGCTCTGCTTGCTACAGGCAAGCAAGCACTCTCATCTAAGAGAGGCTTCCTGACTCAGCTTTAGCTGCAAAACCCTGCAGCTCTTTTAAGAGGTCATGCCACGAAACACTTAAATGATGTTGATGAAAAGCTGAATGCATGCTTTTCGGTTTTTAGCCACAGCAGGAAAAAAGTTGTGTTGTTTTAAAATGCTGGCTTTCTAGGCTGTCTCACCAGAGCAATCTCTGACTCTTTCAAGCAGGCGGTCCTGACTATGGAGCTTTTGATTGTTGTTTAACACTGGTGCAGCTTGCTTGCTGGCAGGGACCTTGAACTGCCACAGAGTTGTGGTGATAAACATGGCTACAGCTGGTACCTCCACCATGAGGCTGAAAAGCTAAGGAATGGGCTGTATCCAGCTGCCAAAGCCACAGCTTTTGTCCTACCTATGTTGCTTAGTAAATTAAAGACTCATGTGATTAGAAAGAGAGAGAGATATATAGTAAAGATAGATTCAGAGATGAAGAAGACCTCTAAATGGTTTACTAAGTGTTAAAAATATATGCAGGCTAAAGGTTAAAGTTCTTAAAAGTAAAAAAGAAAAAAGGAAGTAGTTGGGTATGGTAGTACACACCTTTAATCCCAACACTTGGGAGGTAGAGGTAGATTGACCTCTGTGGCGTGAAGGTGTGGTAGCACACATCTTTAATCCCAATGCCTGGGAGGCAGAGACAGGAGGATCTGTAAATTCAAGAACAGCCTGGTCTACAGAGTTATTCCAGGACAAAGATGTACAGAGAACCTGTTTCAAAAAATAAAAGTAAAAATAAACAAAATAATGGTTTAAAAAAGCCACACAAAGATGGAAAATACACAGAGAATCTTGATACTGTATACCATTTTGCTCTCTTTGAATTGTTTGAATGCTGAGGAAGGAGCACAGATGCTAAAAGATATTTGTTTATAAATGCTGCTGAACTAATCCAACATAGATATTTTGAAAATACCTTGACTTCAGAATTTGGATCTAAGTATATTATACTTTGGAAAAGAGATTCTTTTGTTTTTAAAGAAAATGAGACCCTGTGGATTGCTTCTATCCCAACATGGTATGATAGACCACACCCTCCTGAAAGGTTGCTGTGAACACCCTCAAAAAATTACTTCACCCAACTGATGACTTAGATGAACCTGGTGCACAGGTTACACCATGAAAGATCTGATTAACAGTGCCCCCATTCAGCAGGAAGCAGTTTGGAGAGAAATAACTATATCCATATTTCCCAAATATTGCTTATAAATGTTCTTTTGCAATTAAAGGGGGATATGATTTAGATATGAATAATTTGCATTGGTATGGATTTTAAGGTCAATTTTGTTATATGTATATGTATTTCTGATCTTGATTAAGCTATTGTGATCGTGTAGTTCATTTAAAAATGTGATGTATAATTAGGAAATATAGGTTGTTAATGGATAGTCATCAATAATAGTCAAACTTGTAGTCATGTTAGATTTTCTAGATGTGCATAGATATATTTTTAGATAGACATTTTTCATATCTTTCAATGACTACAGAATATGACATTTAATGTTTTAATAACTTAGGGTTTTTCATGACAATGAGACATGTCTGCTCCTGGCAGCACCAATCTACTTTAAGAGGAAGATGGGCATTGAAGAGGCTCCTTATGGAGTTTGATAGCCATTTGGGCAAGAAACTGCTCTTGCCTGGACTATTGCATAAACTGGACACAGAGAACCCTCAGAGAGAGGACTGCTGAACTTGCCTAAAGGTGAGATGATCTTTCGGGGTTCCTGATTCATGAAAGAGTATGCGAGACACTCTGCAGGACACAACAGATACTGACTGAACTGCCTTTGAAATTTCCTGCTTTATGGAAATGTCTGCTGGAAACTATGGGCCTGTAGGCCGAAGATGGATGCCCCAATGGTACAGAGGAACTTTGGGTGACTGTCCAGGCAGCGAGATGTCTCTGTGATTTCTAGAGTTTTGTAAGTTGCTTGCTTCTCATTTATTTAGATAATATTATATCCTTCTGGAGTCTTTGATGGTGTTAAAGTATAGATAGATAGTTATGGTTTTCCTTAGATATGATAAAAGATAAAATAGATATAAACATTGTAAGTATAATTCTTGCTTGATAACTGCTTTGTTATATGAAATTTTACTATGTTAAAGTTGAAGCCTTTCTTCTTTTGTTTAAACAGAAAAGGGGGAAATGATGGAGGACTCTCATTGGTTAATAAAGAAACTGCCTTGGCTTTTTGATAGGGCAGGATTTAGATAGGTGGGGTAGACAGAACAGAATGCTGGGAAGAGGGGAAGTTAGTCAGATGTCTCAAGCAGTCGCCATGACTCTCCTCTCTGAGATGGATGCAGACTAGAATCTTCCCGGTAAGCCACCTCTTGTGGTGCTACACAGATTACTAAAATTGGGTTAATCAAGATGTGAGAATTAGACAATAAGAGGCTGGAACTAATGGGCTAGGCAGTGTTTAAATGAATACAGTTTGTGTGTTTTTATTTCTGGGGCTAAGCTAGCTATGCGGGAGCTGGGTGGGATGAAAAGCAGGCCTACCCACCTCATCACTACACATATGGAAAAATTCAAAGAAGGCCTATTTTCTCTGTTTGAAAATCATTTGAATAGACCCCAAAGCAAACTTGTGTTCTAACTCTGGAAACAAGTTCTGTCATGCCCTAGGTCTGTCATCATAAACATGTGTCTCTATCTTACTACAAACAATATCATGAGACTACAACTCTCCCTTTACTTGAAATACTGGTATTGAATAGAATAAAGATATGGTTAACTTATAGTTCTTAATTTTTTTGAAGTGCGCTCCTGAGATTAACTCAATAAGCACAGAACATTTCCTTGAAGTGGTATAAACTGACCTCTACTTAGCTAAGTCCTTGACTTACCCAATTCTTTGCTTCCTCTGGAAATAGGTCATAACTCTCTCTCTGCCCATGGCATGCTGAATGCTCGTAGGATGCAATTGATCTACTCTCATTGATCCTTATTAAAGGTCAGAATTAGGTATTTCTAAACTTTGTTGACTCACGTAAGTACACACACACACACACACACACACACACACACAGAGAGAGAGAGAGAGAGAGAGAGAGAGAGAATGAAAAGTACAAGTAGTCACCATGTGTGTGATTTTTTATTTGTTCTTTCTCAGAAGGGGAAATCCAGTGTACAGATTTTAACTAAATGTAATTATACTGGCCCTATTTTGAAGGATTAGTTTCTTTTTTAAAAGCACATGTATAGCTTTCTGTTGAATTGACTTTATTTCTTAATTAACTATAGTGTCTAGCTATGAGAGCTAAGACCTGTCGTAACCTAATTTGGCTTCTTTCAAATATGTTTCTGGCATTTATAGATCAATAGCTTGAACCATTCCTATGTAGATTACTACTATGGTTTTCTATGAAACCATACTTAAGAATAAATGATGGTGTCATGCTAACTTTCATCTAAGGACCCAGGGGAGAGAAAGTTGTAGGATTTTTAAGTTCTGGGAGGAAAATCATCCTAGAGTAGCTCTTCCATATAGTTTTCATCAACACTTTATAATTAGCAAGTCAAGTAGGAGATATTTTTCCTGTCTTAGTCAACGAAAAAGAAAGAGATAGCACACATCATCCCCAAATAATTCAGTCACAAGACTCATCTGTGACAAACGTGGAGGTTCGACTGTCAGCATACGAGTGTGTGTGTGCTCATGTTTTCACATCCCCAAGCTATTTATGCTTTATCACCTCTGAATGAGAATGATAATTCTCCATTACTCCCTGCTCTATAAAGCAAATTGGTAAATTCAGACCAATACTTTGAAAACATAATTATTCCATAGAAAAGTGTTGATATTATTTAACATTGCTGATGGCAATACAGACCAGTTGTTACCAATTTTGAAACTTGGTGCTCAGTTCAAAATTATTCCTCTGGTCTACAGTTGGCTTTTGCATAAACTCAATCTGCTTGGGTTTAAGAAAGGTATTTGCTTATTTTTATGTATTTAGTGTTGCTGAGGGACAATGGCCTTCTACCCTATAAAGATTTGTCACTTGTATTGCTTTAATAAAATGTTGATTGTCCAGTAGCCAGGCAGGAAGTATAAATGAGAACAGGATAATTCTGGGAAGAGGAAAGGCTCAGTTTGCAGTAGTCACCCAGACACAGAGGAAGCAAGAAGAGGATGCATCACTGATAAAAGGTACCAAGTCATGTGACTAACACAGACAAGAATTATGGTTTAATGTAGGATGTAAGAGTTAATAAGAAGCCTGAGCTACTAGGCCAACCATTTTATAATTAATAGAGATCTCTGTGTGTTTCTTTGGGACTGAATTGCTGCAGGACTGGGTGGAACAGAAACCTCTGTCAACAAAATGATGCCTACATGGACAACTACATCCACATAAAACCTAAGAGAGTTTGGGAAGTAATACTAGACACAAAAGAGCAGAATTAAACATGGCTTCTTGGTAGCAGCACTTTCTTGGGTGGGCTCTGTTTGCTAGAGGCAAGTGCATCTCATTTAAGAGAGGCTTTCTGACTCAGTTTTAGCTGCAAAAATCTTGCAGTTCTTTTAAGAGGCCCCACCACCAAACACTTAAATGGTGCTTATGACATATGTAGACTTGGGAGAGTAAAGAAAAAGAAGAAAGATGATAAAGTCCTTAAAATAAAGGGAGGGGGGAGAGAAGTTGGGTGTGGGAACACACACCTTTAATCCCAGCACTTTTGGGAGGGGGGCAGAGGCAGGCAGATCTCTGTGAGTTCAAGGACAGCCTGATCTACAGAGTGAGTTTCAGGACAGTCAAAAATATACAAAGAAACCCTATCTCAAAAAAAACCCAAAAATTAAAAATAAAAATAAAAGAAATTGAGTTTAAAATAACGCCATTTAAAGATGAAAAATACACAGATAATCTGTGTTATTGTGTTGTCTTTAAATTGTTTAATGGCTGAGGAAGGAGCAACAGCTGCTAAAAGATATTCGATTATAAATTTTGCTGGATTAATCCAATATATGTATTTTGAAAATGCCTTGACTTCAAAATTTAAGTCAAAAGATATATTACTTTGGATAAGAAGTTTTGCTTTTATTTCCACAGGAAAGGAGAGGCGTGCATTCATTTTGAGCTATGAAAAATCAGGTTTGATCAATGAAGATCCACTGAGAAATATCCAATAGGATCAGATGGCCCAGATGTCTGAGTTCTACATCTAGAACATCCTCAAGAGTGCTGGCTGAGATGATCAAGCTTCTGAGAATATTCTAGTCAGGGCTTGACCATAATTCAAAATTTCTTTAGGTTTCCATTAGATCTCAGCACACCCAACCAGCAGGAAGTAGCCTGGAAAACTATGCCCACATTCCCCAAAATGCATTATGTATGTTTTTCTTTGTTTGGGATGTTGGTTACAAGTTGTTATGGATAATGGTCAAGAAGAAAACAAAAAAATGAGATTAGATTCAGAGTTCTTGTTTTGAGAAAAAGGGGGTGGGGGTGGGGGAAGTGCTTTGTGACAATTGTCTTCTACCCTGTAAAGATTTATCAAAAAAATAAAATAAAATAAAACACTGATTGGCCAGTAGCCAGGCAGGAAGTATAGGTGGGGTGGTGAGAACAAGAGAATTCTGGGAAGAGGAAAGGCTCAGCCTGCATTTGTCAACCAGACACAGAGGAAGCAAGAATGCCTCACTGATAAAAGGTACCAAGCCATGTGGTTAACACAGACAAGAATTATGGTTTAATTATGGTTATGTAGGATGTAAGAGTTAATAAGAAGCCTGAGCTACTAGGCCAACCAGTTTATAAATAATGTAGATCTCTGTGTTTCTTTGGGACTGAACAACTATGGGACCAGGAAGGACAGAAACCTCTGTCAACATAGTGTGTAGGTAAACTCCATTTTGTCATTTTAAGGGAAATCACTGTATTTCATTTACCTGATGAGAGTTATTCATGGCATCCCTAGTTTAGCACCCTGCCATAATCTCCTTTTTCTCCTAGAAAGGGCATCTGATAAATATCCCAAATCTATAGTAATATGATGTGTATGGATTGCTAGGGAAGTACCAAAAACACAGTATCTGCTGAAACAGAAATTGTTAACAGAAGCAAGACTGATCCCTCAGAAGGTGGATGTAGGCACTTATGGTTAGCCTCCTCTCCAGAGTTTCAGATTTGTGATGTGGAGTGGTTAATTAATAAATGGAGCAGATAGGCCGGGTGGTGGTGGCGCATGCCTTTAATCCCAGCACTCGGGAGGCAGAGGCAGGCAGATCTCTGTGAGTTCGAGACCAGCCTGGTCTACAAGAGCTAGTTCCAAGACAGGCTCCAAAGCCACAGAGAAACCCTGTCTCGATAACAAAAATAAATAAATAAATAAATAAATAAATAAATAAATAAATAAATAAATAAATGAAATAAATGGAGCAGTGGAACTCATGCCTAGGGACACCTGTGCAACTCTCTCTCTCCTCATCCCTCCCTCCTCTTTCCCTTTGCTTTCTCCCCTTCCTTTTTCCTTGCTTCCTTTGCCTTCCCTCACTTGTCATAGCACCTTTATATCCCTCTCAGCCCTGGCTGTCCTGAAACTAGCTCTTATAGACCAGGCTGGCCTTGACCTCCCAAAAATCCACCTATCTCTGCCTCCTGAGTGCTGGGATTAAAGGTGTGAGCCACCACTGCCTACTGGGCTTTTAAGAATCATGCTCTAGCCAGGTGGTGGTGGCATACACCTTTTGTCCCAGCACTAGGAAGACAGAGTCAAGTGCATTTCTGTGAGTTTGAGACCAGCCTTGTCTACAGAGTGAGTTTCAGGACAGGCTCCAAAGCTATACAGAGAAACCCTGTTTTGGAAAAAAAAACTGACAAAAAAAATCATGTTCTAGCATTCTGTACAAGATGTTTGTGCTATTTGCAAGGATGAGGGAACAACCATATTTCAATTAAATACCAAAATAGGTAAGAGTTTGGAAAATATTGTGTGTATTTAGACTTGATTTTTGAAGGCCTGTGGGTTTCTTGTGTCAATTTTCTCCCACTGTGCTTTGGAAGAATAGAAGTTGGCACAAACAGGGCTTACATTTACTTATACTGGTATACTATATAAATATTGTATCATATACTCTATGCTCCTAAATTTGAGCACAGCTACCAAACACAGTCACTAAACAAAGACTATAAAACAAAGAGTGTGTCCACGATTTTGAGCAAATTTGAAGTAAAATCCTTCTTGTATGTGTATGTCGTTATTACAGCCTGAGGTGTTTCCATGCCCAGTCCACAAGCTGAATCCCTAACCTCAGCACCCAATACCTGAGAACCAACCATATTTTACAGTGTGGTTAGGTTAGGATGGAACAACAAGGGTGTTTCCTGACCTAGTCTGCTGTTGCTAGAAAAAAAAAAAGAAACTAGAGGGACTGGAAAGATGGGTCAGCAACAGAGAGCAGTTCTTGCTCTCTGAGGATCTGGGAGTTTGAGTCCCAGCACCTGCACTGCAGCTAACAAGCATTTGTAACTCCAGTTCTAGAGGAAATGATACTTTCTTCTGACCTCTGCAAGCAGTGTGTGGACATGGTATACAAATACACGTGCAGGCAAAATACCCGTACACATCAAATAAAATTAAGTAAATCTTCGAAAAGGAAAAGGACACTGGGATTTCATGACACACAGTATATACCTTCATAAAATCATGCAGAGGATAATCTATACAAGGACAAAGAGAAGGAAAATGGCAATCTGTGGTCCGTGGAGAAGATGAACCCACTTTCCTTAATCCTGTACCTCCAGCCTCTATGAGAGTGAAAAACTATACATCTAGTTCTGTCTTTTAAACCACTTAGTCTGTTTGGTTGTTTGATTAATTGGTGGCTTTTGTTTGTCTTGTCCACCATTAGGAAACTAGTGTATTTATCTTGTCCTTTTATCTCAAGGAATTTAAAATAGAAAATTTTAACAATTTAGTGTCAATCACTTTCATCTGAATAGCTCTCTCCTCTTGGGACTGTAGTGTAAGACAAACAAAAGAAAAGTTGGCGTAATTCCATTTAAGAGGCAGAATTCTCCAATCACAGTGCATTTCTGTTGCTGCTGCTGCACCTTCCCATGTCAGTCACTTAGGGAACCACACATAACCATATCTGCACGCAGAGGAGATTACCTCCCAGAAGTAATGGTGGGTGCAAGATGAGAGGAGTTCAACACAGAGCTTTTGATTTACACCAAGTAATTCCATGTGGACTTTAAGAGACTTGTCTACCATGATAAATCCTTCTACGATTGGATTAACAACAGGAAGACTGCAAGCGAAGGGTGGCACCCAGAGAAGGCTGAGAATAAATGTCCTATTCCAGGAGTCTTCTAAACATACAGCCCTGCCATGGTGAATATGGCAGCTTTCTTTCACTATAATAAAATGCCTGAGGTAATTTATTTATAAAAAGAAAAGGTGTATTTTGGCTCGGCGTTCGGGAGATCCTTGCCCATGATGTATTGGCTCCATAGCTCTGGGTTTATGATGAAGCAATAGATCATGGTAAGTGTGCTTGGAAGACAAACTGCTTGCTTTGTGTCCAGAAAGCAAAGAGGCAAAGAGTAATGTCCCCTTTGAGGAAGTTATTCCAATGACCTAAGAACTTTCCATAAGGTTGTGCGTCACAAAGGTCTCCAGCACCCTGAAGAGGGCCACTCTGGAAACCATACCTTTAACGAATCCATCTTTTAAGGCACATACAACATTAAAAATCTAACAAATAGTTTTAAACATTTTCCTGATTCACATGTCATTCTTTTATAATTGTAATGGAAGATGGCTGAACAAGCATTGTGAAAATTCTCAGCTTTGCTCGAGAGCCAACTATTTCTTTATTTTCTGTTTTGGCTTCCAAGGGTATTCAATAGCTTATCTCTATTACCTGCCTTCTAGTCACAGTTCCTATAGAGCAGGGAAAGCAAGATGGAGATATTAAGAACCTTGCTGGAGGCATAAAGCCATGGACCTTAAAGAATATAAGATATAATTGCCCATCATTCCCATCCTGGCTCCTTCTACAAGGGTTTAACTGGATGGTGAGTGAGAAGTGTAACATTTACTCACTTTCTCCTTCCAAAATTACCAAGAAATTCAATCATGGAATTTACTTCACTTTACGATGACAAAACCAATCAAGACTTTAAGTCCTGTTCCTATAAAAGGAATATTGTTTTGACTTGGCTTGACTTATAACAGTAAATATAGACCCCAATAGCCATTTTAGAAATGCATTGGATTTGCACTGTGAGTGCATACATATGAGTAAATACATGCATATATATATATATGTGTGTGTGTGTGTGTGTGTGTGTGTGTGTGTGTATACATAAACTTTGGCTGATTTTATATGCTATGGTTCCTGAGTATTTTGCAGAATTTAATAATTCATCCAATGATTCATTTTTTCATTTAGTGATTTATTTATAAAATGCTTTGTATGTTAAAAATCAGAGTTGTATGAGGCCCTGTGATTACACCCATGTAAAAGTGAGATGAACTGTGTCCAGCCAGGCAGGATAGTGCGTTCCTCTCATCCCAGCACTTGGCAGGCAGAGCCAGACAGTTCTCTGTGGATTTCAGACCAACTTGGTTGACACAGTGAGTTTCAGGCCAGGCCAGGCCTACATAGTGGCATTCAAGAGAGAAAGAGAGAGTAAGAAATGATGAAGGGAGGGGGAGAATAAAAATATTAATATGTGACTTTAGGAGCTTTTGTTTTAGATATTATTCAGAGGTGGAAAGAAGGGCATTAATATGTCTACTGAGACGCCAGGAAAGTATTCACTAAAATGATACCTGTGTCAGAATCTGAAGAACTGAGGCATGGGCTGAAGATCCTGGGAGAAAACTGTTCTGCAGAGAGAGCAAAGTAATGAAATAGGGGAGCTATTCCGGGTCATTTTTAGGGGTGACGCGGCTGCAGCTGACTGAGCCAGACTTTGACTGGTAGAAGAACTCAATGAAGTGATGGAGGTAGAGTAGAACAGGTTACAGGGTGCTTAGGAAACAGCGATAGGTCTACGATTATTATTCTAAGAGGTGTGGAACACTAGCAGTAGGGTTTGGACAGAGTGGGTAAATGATACATCACACCGTGAAAGAATCACCCTGACGTCAGTATCAATGAGGAGATCGAGGAAATAAATAGGCAAGAGCCAAGCCCAGAAGGATCTGCTTCACATGGGGCTACTTGAGTAGTTCAGCTGAGAGATGATGTGGCTAAACGCAGAATGTTGCTATTGACAGCATGAAAAGAAATTGGTGAATAGAAGGTAGTGCTGGCAGGGTTGCCTGACAATGCCCATGAGATGAGGATGAAGGATGACATTGTGCCTGGAGATTTAAGCAGTCATTGATGTCGCTGAAGAGCAGGGCAGAGGGAGCTTCTTGGAATGCAATTATTCTGTGATGCTTCTCAGGTATTTAAGTGGAAATTTCAGCTAGGAACTTTGCTATACTCATGTAGATGTTATAGAAGTTGTTTCTGAATGTGGAAATTAGGGTGTCATTGCAGTGAAAGTAGTGTATAATGCTATTGGCCTGGAGAGAATATCTTAACAACAAGTGTAGACAAGCCAAAGAGTTCCCACAGCCAATAAAAGCTGGAATACACAGGGACCAAATCACTTGGATAGTGTCAGGAGAGAGCAGGACACTGTCAGTTCTGTGAATTTGGTCTTCTGGTCTCTAGAACCACTAGGGAATGCATTTCTGTTACTTTATATAGTCAAGTTTAAAGGTGTGTGTTTGTGTGGGTGTGGAAGTATAGGAACTTGAAGGATCAGGTTTGGTGGGTTGGGAGCAGTATAGACAGGGAGAATAATGAAAGAGATACCTTTATGGGGGGAGGCATTTTGGAGTTAGGGAGAAATTTCCCTGGTGCCAGGGAAATTTTCAGAAATCCGCAAGGATGACACCAGCTAAAACTCCTCCTAGAAATAGTGGACAGGATGCCTGAACTGACCTTCCCCTGTAATCAGATTGGTGACTGTCTTAATTGTCATTATAGAACCTTCATCCAGTAACTGATGGGAAAAGATACAAAGATCCACAGTCAAGCACTGGGTGGAGCTTCAGGAGTCCAGTTGAAGAGAGGAAGGAGGGATAGTATGAAGAAAGAGAGTCAAGATCATGACAGGGAAACCCACAGAGACAGCTGACCTGAGCTTCTGGGAGCTCATAGACTGGATCAACAGCCAGGGAGCCTGCATAGGACCAACCTAGGCCCCCTGCATGTGTGTGACAGTTGTGTAGTAGCTTGGTCTGTTTGTGGGGCTAATAGGAGTGGAATCATGACCTGTCTCTTGCACTTGATCTGGCTTTTGGGAACCCAACCCTAAGCTTGGTTGTTTCCCCCAACCTTGATGCAGGGGGAGGAGCCCCATCCTGGCTCAACTTGATGTGCTCTATGCTTTGTGGATTCCCATGGGAGGCCTGCTGCTTTCTGAATGGGGACTGAGAAGGAGTGGATGGGGGTTGGGGAGGAGGGAGGAGAAACTGTGGTCGGTATGTAAAATAAATGAAGAAAATTAATTTAAAAAGGTGCGGGGGGGTGGTGTGTGTATGTACATCTTTGCATGTACGCATGCACACACATCTGCATGTAGTGGGCATCAGTGTCTTCTTAGATCACTCTCTACTTTTGTTTTATTTTCTTTTGTTTTGATACAGGTTCTCTTACAGAGTTTGGACCTCACCACTTCAGCTAGGTTGGCCAGCTTGTGTGCTCCAGGGACCCACCTATCTGCCTCCACAGTACTGGGGCTACAGATGTATTGCAAGTATTTTGTTGGGTAATCCATTTCAGTAGTTCTAAGATAATTTTCTGTAGCAGCTACAGAGAATGAATGCAGTAACCAGATTGACTTACTTTTAATTTTTATTTCCCTTCGAATGGATTCAAAAGAACTAAATTTGTGAGGTACAGTACCGTATTTTAATATATCTATATATGTGTACATCTATTTGTAAAATGTGTACCAAGCTGAGAAGTGTAAGGAAAATATTTCTCCCTTTCCCTATTTATCATTTATTTTTGTGGAAACATTCTAATACTTTCTGTTGTAGCAAATTTAAATATATAATACATTACTAACTATACAGTTACTTTACTATGCTTTGAACACTAGAACTCATTCTTCATGGTCAGCTGTATTTTATAGCTGCCAACCACACTTTCCTGATACTTGCCAATAGTAGCTGATTTTAATTATCCTATTTCTCCTTCCAAAGTGTCATTTTACTTGACATTTTCAATAGCCATTTCTACCTCTCTGATTCCATTTTGCAAGTACACTACTTAACTGCACTACAGGATTCATTAGTGATTTTTATTTATTTTATTTCTCTACTTTATTTGGAGTATACAGGGTCAGATCAGGATATTACTGTTTGTGTTCTAATAAACCTCGCACATCCCCAACAAGCTGCTATATATCCACTGTGACAAACGGTGAAGTCACTCGGAAAGCAAGGGTGACCTATTAAATGATGATCTAGAAATGGAAAGCTTTCCGTGCTGGCTCCTGTTTTGCATTCACCGAGAATAACAACTGTTCCAGAAGCTGTCAACAGAAAGCAAGATGGCAATTTGATCCATTCCTTTGCTGACGGCTGCTCCTTAAATACACAATATTATATTGCCTCCCTTTATTGCCACATCCATAATTCTACTTTACTGCATCATAAGCAATTTACGCGAGGTTCATATTTATTGCACCTTTAATTTCAAGGTTGCACATTTAATTTCTAAGGCTCCCTTTCACACCCAGCTTCTCTTCCTACCTTACTTCTGAGCACAAAAGCTGTCTTAATGATCTTATAGAGAGGAATTTCAGTGGGAATTAGGTGTTCCATGACTTAATGGAAGAAAAACTGGATAAGGAAAGTCTTAAATCTTTCAGAAAGTCTTGAGTAAGGACAGAGTTATAGGTCAAACACAAGTGGAGCCTCGGTGATCTGGCTGTAACCCAACCTTCACAAGTAGCCTCATATATCAGTGTCTTTTAAAGAGGAAGACTGCATTTTATGCCATACCTGAGATAACAGTCACATTTAAATTCTTTCTCTGATGCTTCAAAGAGATCTGTGCAAGTTTGGCAGAAATGCCCTTCGAGAAGGAGGTACACAGGTCTATAAGGAATAATTGTCAAGCTTTAGAAGGTAACTAGTAAGGAAAAGGGTGGAATTATAAATTGCTCTGCAGATGCTATGGGTACTCTTTCTTGATGAGTGTACTACACATTAAAAACAAAGATAACTATTCAAAGTCTAAAATATGCTTACAGCACCTTTCAATATTCAGTTCATTTACGAAACATTATTGGATGTTAATGTGTACGGCAATGCTAGCACTAACACAAGGTGAAGGCTACTTGCTTTTCTCCCTCAGAAAGATGCCAGTCCTAAGGGATGGACCACAGGAAGGGAAGCCATACTCAGCAGTCTCGCTCAACAAAACCCAAGCACACACTTTGCTCCCTTCTGTACGTAATCTTTTCATATTCTGTCAGCCAGAGCTGAATCTTACTCTGTAAAAACACTATAAAGTATATTGATTATTTGGAGGAATTTTTTTTTTAGTATAGCTACTTTTGAAAATAGTCTAGAGGTTTTCTTCCTTCCTTCTTTCTTTCCTTCCTTCTCTTCTCTTCTCTTCTCTTCTCTTCTCTTCTCTTCTCTTCTCTTCTCTTCTCTTCTCTTCTCTTTTCTTTTCTTTTCTTTTCTTTTCTTTTCTTTTCTTTCCAAAGCAGGGTTTCTTTGTGTAGCACTGGCTGTCCTGGAACTTGCTCTGTAGACCAGGCTGGTCTTAAACTCACAGAAATCCACTTGACTCTGCCTCTGTAGTGCTGGGATTAAAGGTGTGCACCTCCACCGCCTAGCTAGAGGCTTCTTAAACCCAAACCCAAAACTATCATAGGATCCAGATATTCTACGACTGCAAATGAAATAAACATGTTGAAAAGTCATGGACACGCTTTCATTATTTTAGCATAGTTTCCAACAAGACATGGAATGTACAGAATGATCATAAATAATGAAGAAAACTGATATGTAACATCCAGATACCATGTATGTGCATATATACAGATCATTATATATGTATATATAGATCATATATATGTAAAATGAAATCTGGCTTAGCAAGATGGCTCAGTGGGTAAAAGGCACTTGTCATCAAACTTAATGATCTGAGTTTGATCCCCAGGACCTACATGGTTGAAGGACAGAACCAACTCAAGCAAGTTGTCCTAAAATCTCCACATGCACACCATGGCACATATGCCAACCTCCCCTGAGTAAACATATTTTTAAAAGATATTAAAAAGGCATGAAGCTATGTAAGTTGTAACAATGCATCATGGCCTGGAGAATATCTTGTTAACTGTGGTAAGTGAAGCCCACAAAGATGCACGTTGCATGATCTCCTTCATCAATGGAATATTTTAACATTTTAATGTTGATCTTAGAGACTGATAATAGAATGGGAGAGTAGGTGGTCTGGGGATGCAGAGGGAAGAGGGGTTGTTCATGGACACAGGATTATAGCCAGGTAGAAGGAATGCTGCCGGTGTTCTATAGCACATCTAGCTGGATGATTAGCATATATCAGAGCAGTTAGGAAAAGAGAATTTTGCTTGTGCTTGTAAAGAAGGGTAATTACTTAAAGGTCATCATTATGTCATACACGTAACTCACAGTCATAGTATATTTATAAAAGCATATAAGTATTAAATATTAACCAATTTTTTCTTAAGCCCTAAGCCCATATGTTCCTAGAGGGCAGGGTCAGTATTGATGGGAACTTGCTGGGCTTCTCTTCCATGGCATGGACACAGTCCACCATCCCCAACGAAGGCCCGTGCAGTTGATTGGATCTTCAGTTTGGTGCCTAAGCACTGAGCCGCGTGGAGCACTCTGTCCTGCCAACACAGAGGCTTGGGAGAGAAGAGTGGCGGTTGAGATATGTAGCGAGACCTACTGACTTTTTCCATTACTGACTCTGTGGCAATGATTGCTTTTGTCTCCCAACCGTTACCTCCCATGGTCTCCAAGCACTTTCAAATCTCCCTTCTCCCTTGGCGCGTACTTCTCATCAGATTGCCAGCACCTTCATTTCATGCAGGGATGGCTGGTGTCCTAGTCAGCCGCAGGTTCCAGGCAGCAACCAGGAATATTGCCAATGAAGTAATGCCAAAAACCTTTACCCTTATAAAAGTCTGGGATTGCTTTAATATCTCAAGAGTAATTATATTTCTAGCTTTTTAACATCTCATTTAAATGGCATGTATTCGCATGCAAGGTCTCCTGATTCCATTTTTCTGCTCATTAATTAAATGGACAGAATATGCTAAATTCACAGGCTGGAGTTCCAAAGAAGCTATATTGTATGTTTTTTCCCAGTTTTCTAGTTTACATTCCTCCATTTCTGCTGTTTTTCAGCTGGAATCTCCTGCTTGCTGAGAAGGAAAGTTTGTTGTTCAGGAAATCTGGAGTCTGAAGCCGGAACAAATGGAGCCTCCCATTGGGCAGCATTTATCAATGTGTTGATGTGGGACACACAAAGGGCCTTTGGTGGCCAAACACATTTGGGAAGCCCTTCATAGTGTCAGCCCGCTTGGAAATTCACATTCTACAGTAATGGGCTTGTCGCCCACCAGCCATGCAGTAAAGAAAGCAATTTGACTCTGTTTAACCCAGTGAGTTTCTTAAATTCTCTGGACCACAGGACACTTGTGCCTGGAACTGTGACCAGTTGTCTTGATAACCATGTTTCAAAAGCAATTTGATTCAGATATATGCTTACTTTGAACCAAAATAATGTGCACTCTTAAATAGTATTTTTGTGTCATTTTTATGAAAAGGTAGATAGGGTCTTAATCAAAAATATAAACTCCCTAATTACAATGCTACCTCTAAAGTCATATTAGATATGTATCATCAAATTTTACTTTCTTTTATTTTTAATATAAAAATAGTCTAAGCAAGAAGATGATGTAAAATACAAGCAGGCAAACAAAGAAAATCTATCTTTTGGTCAGTCCTATCTGGGAGATATATTGTAGGCAAGGTGTATCTCTGAAGCTTAATGTCAATATTTTAAAATATGAAGTACTCAGCTATTTACTGTCTTATTTTTCTCCTTTAAGGTTTCCTATTTAGGTTTATAAATTCATTATATATTTCTACGTGCTTTAATAGCTAAAATCCTTCTTATAAATTTTTCTATTCACTGATATTAAAATTATATAAAATTTCTCCTTGAGGCAATAGTATTTTATAATACCTAAGAAAGTGTCAGAACCTTAGCTGTAAACCTTTGCCTGTTTAGAACTTTCTCTTTTAATATTTTTGATTCAGACTCTGAATTTATTATTGCTCATCAACTTATTTGCAGTGTGTTAAGTTGGGAGCATAGATCCTAGACCCTGGCATCTGTCCAAGCAAACCTGGCCTGGGAGTTGCATTACTCTGAACTCCAAATCCCAGCATGCCAGGTCCTGACCTGTGCGTGTGTGTGTGTGTGTGTGTGTGTGTGTGTGTTTGTGTCGGGGGGGGGGTGTCAGGACCATTCCCACAAAGTATTTTAGTGGGCTTCCAGAGGAGAAACACATGGTTCTGGGTTTGCATGGGCTCCCTGCTCTTCTGTCTCTCCGCCTTGTGCTCAGCCACCTGAGAGTGTCTTACTTAATAAAACAATAGTCAATTTGATTCAGTTTGATTTGACCTAATTGGACTATTTTGTTCCAGTGGAGGTGCCCTTTTCTTATCTTTTTCTTAACACAATGGTTCTCAACCTTCCCTGACCCTTTAATACAGTTCCTCATGTTGTGACCACGAACGATAAAACTATTTTCGTTGCTACTTCAAAACTGTATTCGCTACTGCTATGAATCATAATGTAAATATCTGTGTTTTCCTATGGTCTTAAGTGACCCCTCTTGTTCGATCCTCCCAAAAGGGGTTATGACCCACAGGTTGAGAGTCACTTCTCTATAGTCTAGCAGATTTCGGTTGAGGTAAATACTTAAGTTCCACTCTGAGATTTAACAAGATTAAATGGAAATAGTTGGGGGTATAATTAGCATTACATCCACCTGACTCGCATAAGGTCTTAGGTTCAGTCCCCTGTACTGCAAAAGGAAAACAAAGTCAGTGTCGTAAATAATTTGTGAGGGTTTAAGATAGCATGAACTAAAGAAAGCTCAACGGAAGTTGCTTGTAGGAGAACAAACTCTAGTGAGGTAGTGGGCTTCCAGAGGAGAGAGAGCAGCCCAACTAGCAAATGGATCTACAGTACCATACTGCTAGACTTCCTGTCCTTGAGGGTGCTGCATTGAATACAGCAAATATAAGGTTTGGGAAATAATCACTTCTTAGTTTAAAAGCTGCAGCTCTCCTTGACTGCTTACTTCCATGTCCTTGAAAACATACTTCTCTCCCAATTCCTAAAGTGCACACCATGACAAGGAGAGAGTACAGGCAATCTTAATACCTGAAATAATTTCATATTTAAAACATTCTTGCACATGCAAGTTAAATAAAGGTCTGGATGAGAAGAAAAGCAAATGCAAATACTAATACTATATATGAAACAGCTGCTGTGAAACATCTGGACAATTGTTTGTCATTATTTTTTTCGAATTTCTTCTATTTTTTAATATAAAAATAGTTTCATTTTTAGGTATTTACAAAAGAATTTTTAGTTGGAAAATTTTTACTAGTAACATTTGCCACAGCATCAGAACAATTTTTAGGAGCAAATTAAAGAGATGAGAAACCCACAGAAAGTTTCAAAACATTCATGAAAGCATTTAAACCCAAATACAAGTGGAGTATATACCATGCTCATGAATTATGGAATTTACTATTATTCTAATGTTTATTCGTCTCAAGGGGACTTACAAATATAAGTTAATCCCTATCAAAACCTGTTACATTTTATAGAGAGATAGAAATAACAATCCTATAATTATTGTGGAACTGCTAATGACCCAGAGTAGCAGACACAACATAAATAAAGAACAAAGCTAGAGACATCATGCCTCCTGATTTCAAGGGAACTACAGTCATCACAACAGCGAGCAGCTGAGATGAGCTCATGTTGAATGGAAGAGCTGACTCAGAAACGAAACCTTAACCAAGGCATCAGACACGACTGGGAAAGGGCAGTGTTTCAACAATTGGAGCCGAGAAAACTGACATTGAATAAAATGGTAGTTTAACTTTCTACCAGACATAGGAGGCTGCAGAGGAGCCTCCATGGTTAAGAGCACTGGCTGCCTTTCGAGAAGACCTGGCTTCAGTTCCCAGCACCCACATGGCAGCTGACAGTCATCTGTAACTCCAGTTGTGGAGACCTGATGTCATTTTCCTGTCTGCACAATTACCAGGTATGCATCTGGTGCACAGACATACATGTATACAAAACACCCAATATATATTAAGAACAAATATTCTACCAGACATAAAATAAACTCAAGGTAAGTGACAGGTTGAAATAGAAGAATCTCTGAAACTATAAAACACCAAGCAGGAAACAGTGGATGAGATCTTCGGGATTTTAATGTGAGCAATAACCAGCATTATAACCAATGGAAACAAAACCTACATCAAACTGAAATTTTTGCAAATCCCAAGAAATCATCAGTAGACTGCAAAAGCAACCTAGGAAACGGAAACGAAATAATTTTAAAGCATATACTTGTAACATCTTAAAGTTCTCTATGCTTATTTTGAGAAGCAGACTGCTGTAGGAGAATAGTCTTATACTCTGTAATGATTTGTCAGTTGTATTGTTTTTAATATAATTTAATTTAATAAAACACTGATTGTCCAGTAATCAGGCAAGAAGTAGAGGTGGGGTGACGAGAACAGGAGGATTCTGGGAACAGGAAAGGTGCAGTCTGCAGTTGTCACCCAGATGCAAAGGAAGCAAAATGAGAACACCTCGCTGATAAAGGTTCAAGCCACATGGCTAACATGATGAGAATTATAGGGTAATTTAAGATGTAAGAATTAGTTAATAAGAAGCCTGAGCTAATAGGCCAGCCAATTTACAATTGATGTAGGCCTCTCTATGTTTCTTTGGGACTGAACAGCTGCAGGACCAGGCAGGACAGAAACCTCTGTCAACAGCAGATAAATTATATATAGACATATAATGATTTGTATATTGATTTCATACTGGCTTTTAATCACTTGTTCTAAATGCATAACTTATTAAAACGTTTATTGGATTTTTTAAAGTATGCAAATATACTTTAAACACACACTGACCCACAAACCTACAAAGCCAGACACCAGGGGCATGTCAACTCTGCTCCTCTTCCCCTTCCTAGACACAGTTTAATCTCCATCACCTTGAAGTTAGATTACAGAGCATTCTGTTATCTTGTTCATATTTCACTGAGGTAGCCTCGGGTATGCTGAATTTACAAGGACCCTCAAAATGCCAGTGAATTGATATAAGTTTTACCATTTCGTAACCTGTCAATAGTATCTGATTGTCTCCTATCCTTTTCAGATCACGTGACACTCCAGCATGTCTCCATAAAAACGACCCAGTTAATTGGTGTATGTGTTGCACTGTTTGTATAAACCATTGTTAGCTTGATCCCCTTTTCAGTCTTCATTATAAAACTGATGATGACTGGCATTCAGTACAGTCCCTGGTTTCCCTGGCAGAAAGAAAAGGGTCTGGAAATACAATCATCAGGTTACAGGGTGTAAACACTTCTACAAGAGTAGCAAGTGCCTTCTTGTACCCATCATGGAGAAATGCCCAGTTGACTTCCGTCATTGTCGAGGATCTTGATGACTGTAGGTCAGTTCACGTCAGAAAGGACTTACTATTCCTTTAATTTGTGCCCCTTTAAATATTGTGGATTTAATTTAAAAACTCTTTATTACTTATTTTCATATCTTTGGTTTTCAGTTGTTTTATCCTGTCCTTTGCCTCATTTTATGTCTTGGGATGATGTTGGTTTTGTTATTGAGGAGCTTATGGGTGTTGGTTATTGCTTTCTACCTCATTTCAGTCAAGGTGTAACAAAAGGCCTTTGATATTTTTTATTAACAATGTTTTCTCAGTATATTTTGAATTCTTTTAGTGCAGAGTAGGTTTTTGGGCAGTTCAGTGTTTACCTTTTAATGATGTTATATACTGACTTGCCTTCCCTGAAATATGACTTGTTTGTGGTGGTTGTTAAGATTTCTGGCTCTTGCATTTCCACATGTCTGGATGGATGCACCTGACTTGGAGCTGGATGGGGCTTGGTGGCAGTTCTGCCTATGACCTATGAACAGAAGTCACTTTGTGAGGCACTGGTCAGAATGCTTCACAGCAGGTGAGCGGGTGTCTGGAGCTCATCTTTGTTCACCTCTGTCCAGTGTAGAGGTGACAACCAACCCCTCAGCCTGGGGACTCCAACAGGCTGCATGTGCAACAGAGCCTGCATGCTGCATGCAGCTGTGTAAGCAAGAGCACACCTATGGTCATTTGGAGGCCGCTTGCGAAGTGATAGAATGGAGCCTGATGTTGGCATGAGACAATTTAAAAAGCTATTTTCTGTTTATAGAACTGATAAAAATTCATTTACAAACTTGTTGTTAAAAGGTGTTTGCAACCTCTCTGTGTCTGTGATGAGTGTATGTGTATTTGTGTTTTTGTGAGCATAAGCATGCTTATGCAACAATGTAAGTGTGGATTTCGGGAGACAGCCTAACATAGAGGCCTCACATTTACCTTGTTGTGTCAGGGTCTCTTGGTCGCAGCTTTCGAAGGCTGCCACCAGGAGATTGTCCTGTTTATGTCCCATGCTGTTGTAGGAGCTTTGGATTTATAGATGTGCCCATTGTGTCTGCCTTTTGACACTGTGCATTCTGAGAATCTGAACACGGATTGCCAGGCAAGCACCCTCCCCCAGGCTTCTTGGGAGTTTACATAGGGCTCTTTTATAATTTTGTTACTTAATCATTTTGAAATTCCTTCTAGTATATGGCTTGAGGAAAGTTAATGCAAGCATTTATGCTACTTAAAATTACATGAGCTTACGCTACAAGAATTATATGTACACATATGAATGTATGCAATCTTTACTGGAATGTGACAAACTTTTTCAAATATTGAATCATTATACAATTTCTGTTTTATTGCCATTCTGCTTAAATGTATGTAGTTCTGCACTGTGCTATTAGTGGTTTACAAATTTACTGGGTAAATAAATTTTCTAATTGGATACAATTGCTCCTTTTATGCAGTTATTTCTTGAAAATATTTGCTCATTCATGAATTGAAATTTTTTGAAAATATAAATAAATTTATAAAAATTAAAGTATTAAAAAGAATTCCATTCTCCAGAGATTTTGAGATATTTATATGTAGATATTTGTATTTAGTTGTTATAGATATAAAAGTAAATCACAGTATTTTCATGGAATTATGTTTTCCTAACAAGCAAGTTTGATTTATGATAGTTTATTTTTCATTATTATTGGTTTTGTGTGTATTTGTAATAAATTTCTTTTCCTTTAGGAATTCTTACCAAATACTTTAAGTTTCTAGATTTGTTTTTTTCATATCATAACCTCTTTTCAAGATTCATCATTTCTGCTTTGCTTATTATTATATTGGTTAGGATTTTCAGAGTAAGATAATGAGAGCTAGTCTCCTTATTTTGTTTTTAATTTAAATTGAAATGCTTCTACTGTTAAACCATTACCTATTATTCGGAAGTTGGATTGAAATTGATGTTATATTAGTAATTTAACATAGTAAAAGAAATGAAAATTAAAATAAATGTGATTTGTATTCATACCTAAAACAATATGCATTAGCTTTCATTAACTGTTTCTTAGAGTTCAATTTCCCTTGTAATGAGATATTTTATATGAATATATTTCTTTACATTGCTCCATCTATGCAATTCTGGGA
Source organism: Arvicola amphibius (assembly GCF_903992535.2). Classification (NCBI taxonomy): domain Eukaryota; kingdom Metazoa; phylum Chordata; class Mammalia; order Rodentia; family Cricetidae; genus Arvicola; species Arvicola amphibius. Next base: position 10,041,553 of record NC_052056.1, on the reverse strand, counting down.
TAAATTATATTTGATCACAGAGAGCTTTTCATTCAGTATATTGCTGAATTAGATGAACTGATATTTTATGTGATATTTTGCATTTTTATTAACAAATGATAGTGGCATATAAGCTTTAGTATGAATTAGCATTGTCGATTTTGTTATTAAAGTTATCTAATTTTAATGAGATGTAAAGGATGAATTTCAAATAAAGAAATTTCCTTAAGCTTAAAAGACCTCATCAGCAAAAATTATATAGCTTTGGATGTTTCTGTAAATTGGTCTTTGATAAATTTTTTTAACATTTACTGGTATTCTTGAGGTTACAGTGATTTATTTTAGATTGATTCAGTGAAAAATATTTTATACATTCAATACTGTCTCTATTTAAATAAGATTTTAGTACTTTTATGAAATTATTTGTTCTATAGTTATGAGATGAATTGATTTAAAGATTTATTTACTTATGTGTGTAGGAAGGGTTGCTAGCAGAGGCTGGAAGAGGACACTGTGTCTCTAGAGTGGAGAAGCAGACAGTGTATGCTTTCATGTGGGTCCTGCTAACTGCAGCTGGGTCCCATGTGAGGCCAGCAAGCACTCTTAACTGCTGAGCTGTCTCTCCATTTGTGAGATGCGGTTTTTTATGTTGTCAGTGTTATTCTTTCCAACTATTAGAAACTATTACTAAAATGATTTTGGATATTTCTCCTTATATCCAATCTGAACTTCCTGTCAGTTTATGTGTCTAAATTTACAAATATACCTATATGTTAAAGATTCATGTAAGCACTATGTTAGAATATTTATCATTTTTATTTTTATGATTTTGGCTGTATTTCAAGTATTTTGATGTGAGTTTTGCATTTTAACTATTTTATAAGTATTTTTAAATGCATTCATTATTATTGAATTAAAAGTTAGCAAAACTTTTGAATTGCAAGGGTGTAGAAGTCTTTTAAATGTTCCTTTTTTGTTAAAAAAAAAAGTTATTTATGTATATTACTGGCAATTTTGGAAATTTTTAATAAAGTCCTTAATAAGAAGACATATTTATTTAGGATTTTGCCAGTCATATCATTAATGATACCAAGATTTGGGTGTATGCTTTTACAATGTCCTCCTGCCTTAGGCTCCTGAGTGTTAGAATTACAGTTGTGTTGTGCTGTGACTTGCTAGTGTATTTTTGTTGCTGTTATTAATGATTTTTCATGTTATTTATTATTAATAAAATATTGATCTTTTTGATGATATTCCAGCCTCAAAAATCAAATTTTGTTTAGATACTACAGTTATACATAATTTCCTGTTTTTTGCTAGTCTTTTAGGCTAGATAACTACAATTATGCAAGATTTCCTGGTCTTTGCTAGAGAAATAATGCCTCATTAAACATTTCCTTGTGGGAAATACAAGGCTAGTGCTTTGTTTTGCCCTTTTGATTCTTTTATGTGGAACCCAGGATTAAGACTATGCTCATTTTAGAGATCCTGAGGAATGTTGCCAGTTTCTAAAGAAAGATCGCATTTGTTCCTATGCTCACTATGAATCTATCCAAATGCACATCTTCTCAATTTCTAAATATTGCACATACAAAGGAATCAATTCCCTAGGCAAAAACTTGACAATTATGACTATTTAAATGCACATTTTATTGATTATTACTGTTCCTGAACATTATCCCACAAAGTGCTATTGTATTCCTGTCTTCCTCCCTCCATTTCTCCCTCAGTACCTTCTTTCCTTTTTTCTTTTTGTTAATTCTTAATCCTTATCTTTCCCATTTGAATAGGATATCCATGTTTATCTCATGCAATTATGCATGAAACAAAGAATCACTCTCCTTGTGTTTCTTTGTTCCTTTCTATTTTTTGTCAAGAAAGTGTTACAGTTTTGTATAATTCATTCTACCTTCTCACAGAGAAATGACATCCCCTTATTTTTGGAAACTGGCCATGCATGGTTGCCCGTGATTGGTGATGTTGGGATGGGGGGATTGTGCCATGCTAAACTGTGGTTATAGTTCAGCGTGTCAACATATACTAACCACTGCTTTGATGGACTTTTGTGCTCAGACCAGGAGGAGGCTCTCCTATCTGCCCAGGTGCCTGTGCTGAAAGCTCAGCAGCTCTCCACAGGCAGCTTTTCAACACACTGACTACTTAAATGGAGAAAGGAATTGTGCTGAGGGTAGAGAAGACACATGACACAGAGGGGTGGCCAGAGCCTTGTAGAACAATTTTCACATCTAAATGGGCTCAAGTCTTCACTTAAGGTATTTTCAGCTCTGGACTACCAGACAGATATCCACAGGGTGAGACTACCAGACAGATATCCACAGGGTGAGACTACCAGACAGATATCCATAGGATGAGACTACCAGACAGATATCCATAGGATGAGACTACCAAATAGATATCCATAGGAGGTAACTACAACCTTGATTTTTTATCTCAATCTCTATGTATGCATTTTATTTTATGCTGAAACTAATCAGGTTTTAATTTTTCTTAAATGTGACTATTTTTAAATTTTACTTTTGTGATTTCCCCATTGCTGAAATATTAATTTTTTTTTTCATTTTGACATAAGAGAGCAATGCTTTATATATCTTGACATAAGAAAGCAATGCTTTATATATCTTTTCCTTTGATTGTCCTGTGATTGGTATTATAATTCATTTATAATTTGCTTTGACATATATAATGAGGCAGACATCTTTAAAATAATAATCAACCAATAGGAAATGCACTAATGACTTTTTTTTTAGCAGTTAGTCTTTACTGGGGTGTTATTTTGTACTTTCTAAACTTTTAGAGATGTAGAATTTTTGAGAAGTGCCGAAATGTAATGTAATGTAATGTTCTAGAAGAGTATTAAAAAAAAAACTTTGAAAACTGGGAAGTACTGGTTAAGATAGGAGGGCTATTCCTGGAGCCACAGCTAAAATTTCCCTTTGCCTTAGTTCTAAGCTTTAGCTCCTGCTGTGCAGCCTCAGCATGCCTGTCAATCTCTGTCACACAGGCTTCTGTTACTTCCCTCTGAACCATACGCTTGGGGTGGACTGTCCTATTAATACATAACTCAGGGCATTTCAGTAGAGTGAGTGTGGACGGAGACCCTAGGTCTTACAAGTAAATCTCAGTTTTATAGTACTGGAAGATGAACAATACATATATATATATATGTTTGTGTGTGTGTGAGAGAGAGAGAGAGAGAGAGAGAGAGAGAGAGAGAGAATGCTGATTGTTATCTGATGGATTATCAGTGACCCCTGGGGCTCATCATCATTGACTAATGCAAGGTACAAGGAGTTTATGCAATTGTACATGTACTAGTATGGATAGAAGATACGCTATGACTCAGGAGCCAGGCTAGGATGAGGCAAGAAAAGCATCATCAACTTGGACGTAGAACTTAAAGATGTGACAAAAGTATCATTAATCAGGATAAGTAGGTTTGTTGTGCATGTGTGTATGTGTGTATGAGGGTATGTGTGTGGGTGTTCCATATGTTCCATGTGAATGTGTGTGTACTTCTTTGTGTGCTTATGGAGTCCAGAGAAGAACACAGGTGACTCTTACCCTACCTTATTCCTTTGGGAGACAATCTTTCACTGAACACAGAGACACAGTGGCAGCAACAGACCCCATCAATCCTGCCTCTATCCCTGTAGCACTGGGGTTACATGTATGCACGTGGTTCTACCCAACTTTTTACATGTGTACTGAAGAGTTGAACTTAGGTCTGAATGCCTGTACAGGAAACACTCTTACCTACTGAGCCGGCTCCCAGCCCCATGATAAATAATACCCTCACGTTCTATTTCTAAGACCAAATTAATGCAAAAAGTCATGACATCCAACTTCTAAATGAAGTCAGGATTCATGTTCCACTTCCATGAGTCACCTGACCCTGCCTATAACTGTGTAGATATAGGATCCTGTTGAGCAAACTTTTTCTAGATTGTAGGCTCCACCTACACATGAAGGGCCTTAGAAGTTAATGCTTTGAGTCTCTTTCTTCCCTTTATCCTGGAGTGGTTCAGGCTCTCTGCCAGGGTAAAGTACAAAGCTAAGTTCTCCACATGCATACGTTCATCTTATATTGTAGTGGGGAGCTGCGGGTAGCTTCCCGCCACCCAGCTCTCGGCCACCGGCTAGTTTATGCCCCAAAATAACAACACACAAACTGTATTCATTTAAACACTGCCTTGCCCATTAGTTTCAGCCTCTTACTCACATCTTGACTAACCCATATCTAATAATGTATGTAACACCACGAGTGGTGTCTTAACGGGAAAGATTCAGCACGTCTGACCTGGTGGCTAGCTCCATCTCGTCTGTCTCCCTGAGGAGAAGGTGGTCTGATTAACTTCCCAGCATTCTGTTCTGTCTACTCCACCCAGCTAAGGGCCGGCCTATCAAATGAGCCAGGCAGTTTCTTTATTAACCAATGAAATCAACTCAAACAGAAGACTCTCCCACATCATTATGTCTTTCAGTTCACCACACTTTAAGGTAGACACAATCATGATAATTCTTCAAAGAGCAAACTGAGGTCAGCAGTGTTAGGTTCCCAATGTCACACAGCTGATAAATAATTAAATTGAGGTTGAAATTTGGTCACTGTGTTTACAAAATCCTCATCTGTATTTAGTATGCATCCTTTGATAATCTTCAAAGTGTCAAATGAAGTGAAATAACAGCACCACCACCGCCAAATCCTGTAAACCTGTGTCCTTATTTGTCCAAACCTGAAAAAAAATAAGGAAATAGACCATCCCAGCACAGTTTCCTGAGAACATCCCTCAGGAGGTTATCAAATGACAAGACGTAGAACCATCGCTTCATCTATTACAAGCAAGGGAAGTGAAGATGAAGCCAGGTCTCACCTTTATCTCCAGGTTTCAACAGAGATTCCTGAGCATAGCATGGGTCTTGTAATTCGCAAAAACGTTTTACTTAAACAACACCTTTATTATGCACAGGATGTGGCTTGGGATCCAGCAGGTGTTCTGTAGCACTTGACAATGGCTGGGCATGATTACATGTATTTAGTGCTGCCCCATGGATGATGGATGTAATGCTGGCCAGTTGCCAGTGTGCTTGGAGAGAAATGGCCAGCACACTTCATCCGAACAGCATCTGTTGCTAGCAGAATAGTGCTTCTCAGCTATGCTCTGGTCACTGAATGATACCTATTCAGTTTCTTCATGGAGAAGTCATGAAGCTTGTTCCTCTGGAAATTACAATGTGTTAGAATTTCAGTAAGTGTTATTTTTTTTTGGATTGCTTTTGTACTGTCCAGTCTAGCCTGAGGAAACAGAGGGAAGGGCAGAGCACTAGTGCTTGATCCAGTAGCTACAGAAGTATGATAACGTAAATGTTCACTCTAGATATGGTACTTTTCCCGTAATGAGTCTATTTCTCAGTCTTTTTATCCTCACCATCATTTTATTCAATACTTCAGGGATTGTCCCCATAGTCCTTTGCAAATCAATAGGGTATTGTAAATGGAGACTGTGCTTTGGTTTTCTAGCTCCACAGACCTGAGTGATCACACGGAAGCTATATTAGTTACAACACTGTTTGGCCAACGGCTCAGCCATATTACTAGCTAGCTCTTATATCTTAAATTAACCCTTTTATATTAATCTATGTATCACCAGGAGGCTGTGGCTTACTACTAAGGTCCTGGTGCTTTTCCTCTTTACGTTGCTTCATGCCATCTGCTTGATTCTGCCTTCTTTCTCCCTGCATTCAGTTTAGTTTTCCCTCCTACCTATATTCTGCCCTGCCATAAGCTAAAGCAGCTTCTTTATGAACCAATGGTAATATAACATATTCATCGCATACAAAGGGGAATCCCACATCATGGTATGACCCCTAAACTTCTAGCTTTTCTATTAATAAAGTAAGTTCTCAGTCAAGAATTGGTACCTGTACTTTCATCAGTTTTTACAGCTCTGTGTCAGAAATATAACTTGGTAAAATCACAAGTATATTCTTTCAGAACTTAAACACACAGGGTTCAAATGTTCATCTGAGCCTCATGGAGGAAAATATAGAAGGCTTGTCCACAGAATTGTTTGTTCTCCATCCCTGTTAGAAAGTTGAGCTTTGCAAGCTCTGTTGCAGGCCCATGTCTGCTGTAACCACAGCTTCTCTACTGGATAAAAAGCTCTATTATGCTCTTTAATCAGTGAGAGTCTCTGTTTCCCATGGGAGTCTATTTGAATTAAGCTCTCCACTTGGGAGCTACTTCCCCTGAAGACCAGTTGGCTTAATAATTTTCATTTTGAGACATCTGAGCAATTTGCCTCTCTCCTTAATATTAAGAAAAATATTATTTATTTTGATTCACTTGCATAATGCATTACGCAGATCACAGCCTACTTTGGAAATACAGGTTAGGAGCTTATTATGAAAGTCTGCTTTTCTTTTCTGCCCTTTCATTTTAAACCTACTTTTAAGTAGGAAAGAAACACAAACTGCTTTAGATATCATTAAAACTTGGACAGCCTGATTCCTAGTCAGATTGCTTTTGATCATTTTCTACATTTTAAACGAAGAAAATCACTTAATGAGCAGAGCTTCAGCTACATCTCCATTTCTGTGCCCAGGCTTCCTCTTTTACCATGGCTGTACTGTTAGAGGCAAAATTATTTTATATTTTTTTCAGACAATCTATACATTTCTTGGATTTGGTCTTATATTACACATTATTGCTTGACTTTCTATATAAAATATTACCTAATTTACTTTGAGCTCTTTGGGTCCTATGGACAAACTTTCTTTTCTCATTCCCCCATTTTGTTTCTGTTCTTATTCTTCTCAATTTTGGGGGGATTTTTCTATCATTTTTTCATGTCTGAATGTGAGCAGCAGTTATAATATATTTGCTTATCTCTGATTCAGAAAACCCTCTCTACCCTTTGTGCTTATGCTGGTGTCTTAGTTTGTGTTTCTAGTGTCACGATAAAACACCATGACCAAGAGCAGTGGAGGAGGTATATTTGGCTTACTTATCCTGAGTCAACAGCCCACTGAAGGAAGTAGAAGGAAGCAGGAACTCAAACATCACCTGGAGGCAAGAATGGAGGCAGAAGACATGAAGAAATGATGCTTATGGGCTTGTTCAATCTGCTTTCTTTTAGCGCCCAGTAGCAGCAGACCAGTGGTGACACTGTCTACAAGGAACTGGCACTCCCCCATCAATCATAAATTAAGAAAATGCATCACAGGCATATCTTGTGGAGGTATCTTCTCAGTTGAAGACCTCTTTCCCACAGTCACACTGCTTGTGTCAAGTGGCCACAAAACTAGCCAGCACAGATGGTTTCTGTGCACATTGGGTACAGTTCTTCCCAATAAGGCATTAGGTTTGGCTGGCTCATTTGAAGTTGATAATGCAGTACACGGCTAGAAAAATATACAGATGTTATATAAAGCCGAGTCCACGGAGACTGAGCTCAAACTCCCTAGCAGCTCTTAGAAAACCAGCTCTTGGCTAGCTAGGAGAACTTTAAGTTAGCACCTACTATGGAGTGCTGCTTAGCAGGGAACCCTGCCTGCTTCCTTTCTAGGAAGATCTTATTTGTCTTGGAGCATCTGCATGCAAGATTCCTAAGTGCTTTCTAAGCACACACACACACACACACACACACTCACACACACACACAAATATCCCAGAAGTATTGTTAGAACCCACAATATAGAAATATACCTACTACATCTGTGATCTTATTAGATAGCATGCTTTTACAATAAACTAGCTTACATAACCACACCAGCTAGGTACATCATCTCCAAGTACTTCATTCTGATAAGTCCTCCAGAAGCAAAGGCATTGTCAGGAATCTGTTCCTAATCTCATCAACAGAGAAGGTGAAGTTTACATCATAGGAGAGAATGGACCTTGACACTGCATCCAGAGTCTATAACAGGTTGTCCTCCACCCTTCTGGGGAACCCCTTCATCTTTCTCTCTGAAATCTTGCCTTCTCCTCTACACCCTGTTGTGTTCTCTCTCCTCTCCTGGATCTCACTGGGTTGGTGCAAGTCCTCTCTTTTTTACAGTAACATATAATATATTGTATGCCTTTTCTCTTGCTAGCCCACTTGGTTTGGTTCCTAGACTCTGTTACAGAACAGTCAGAACACAGACAGCCTTCCATCAATTATAACACCTTATGGGCATTTGCCAGAGAGATCACTTCATAAAAAAAAGAGAAGCCTGTTATTTGGTATTCAGTGCATATGGCAAATTCATCTATATGCACTGTGGTCCTTCACTAGACAAGAGAACCCCCTTCCACAAAAGGAATCTAAGAAAACTGGGTTGATAAAAAGAAATGAAAAGTTCGGTGACTATTAGAAAGAAATTTATTGGCAGTAGAAAGACAAGAATCAAGAGTAGCAGGAAGTGCATAGGAGGAAAAAAGAATTAAAAAAATAAATCAAAACAAGCCTATTAGTAAAGAAGCAAATTATTTGCTCCAAAAAAAAATGTGTCAGACTTACCAACCTGTAATGTAGAGTACTGGAATGATAAAGAAATTCTACTCATTCCTATTTAGAAAAGTTGGTGAACTATCAACATCTTGGTGTTTATTCCATCCACCCTAACTCAGTCTATTCTTTAGCTCAGTCCCTTCCAATGCACATGGGCTTCTGAAATGGATTCTTCAAGGTTGCTTGATCTTCATGGGTCAAAGATATTTGGAGGAAGACTCTTTCCATGACAAATCTGCAAAAGGTTTATTTTCTTTCCTTCTTTCTTTCTTTCTTTCTTTCTTCCTTTCTTTCTCTCTTTCCTTTTCTTTGCATGAGATTTAAGAATAAATTTAGTTTCCTAGAAAGCCTATTAATAATTAGGTTTTATTAGACTTAAGTGCTCAACATAAGTGTGAATATTTCTCCAAAATGGAAAATGTTCATAGATGAGTTGCAGTCCCTGTGGCTCTAATTAATATTGAATGATCTAAATAGAGGATGTCAGTCAAAGAAAGGATGAATACTGGCAACCTTTGGCTCTTCTCTTTTAAACAAAAATCTAATTGTAAGGAGTTATAGAAAATAATAAAAACAAACAAGATAAATCTTTAAATTTTTTAGCATTTCAAACTCACTGAATAAAGAGTTAATGACTGAAAATATAGTATTATATCTAATGAATGAAAATCACATGAGCCGGGCGGCGGTGGCGCACGCCTTTAATCCCAGCACTCGGGAGGCAGAGGCAGGCGGATCTCTGTGAGTTCGAGACCAGCCTGGTCTACAAGAGCTAGTTCCAGGACAGGCTCCAAAGTCACAGAGAAACCCTGTATCGAAAAACCAAAAAAAAAAAAAAAAAAAAAAAAAAAATCACATGAAAGATAGCTAGGCAACTGGCATAAGAGTAATGGCCTCTACTTCCCACCAGCCTTTTACCTTGGTTAGCATTTTCTTTTATATTTTTCAATGAGGGAAAAAAGAGTTGAATTAAACAAACTGGAATCAAAGCTATGATTATGGGTATTTAGAAATAAATAACCGTGCATTGCTAATAGCAGCTAATGGTAGGGTAGGATAAGTGATTTTTTTTTAAAAAAAAATGTACTCTTTATATCTGTGTCAATTTTGTACTTTCTTTGCATAACATCTATTGCTTGATGAAACATACTTCTCATATTTACACGACCAAATGTACAATTTGGATATTTTGCTTATGTATGAACACATTAATCCCATATATATTCATGTAACTTGATTTCAAAATTTGAGAATGCAAAGGTATTCTCTAATAAGTAAATTAAAGTATCAGCTAATGAATTTTTTTCTCATCATCATGAAGAAGTTGATACAAAAATATATACATCAAAGGGTCATAAGATAACTTATTTTAAAGTCAAATATGAGTGATCATGTCTCAGAAACACATATTCAGATTTCCTCAAATTCCATGTTCCAGGTTCATGAAGTTTCATAGGAACAGAACAAAGACAACCATGATTTAAGAAAGTTTTCAAATGCATTGGTGGAAATGGCAGGGAGGTAGGTTACAGCAAAGTGGAGAAATCTTCACCGTAGGCATCAGATGACATTTGAAGACATGCTTAGTTTTGGAGTTGGTGGAAGCTAATGGTCTGATAAGTTAATACCTATGAAAATAGTTTATACAATAACCACAAGAGCATTAAGAGACACACAAAGGAGGTTTATAACTATTTAAGGGGTCAAGAAAATTTGTTAAGCCACAAACTTACAACATTCCAATTTCTCCATAATCCTAGAAATTCTGATTGGTCTGTGTAGAATGGCCAAGCAGATGTGTCTTTTTTCTTCTCTTTTTTTTAAATTAAAAAACTCAGTAGATTTCTAGTTGAAAGAGAATTACATCAACTTGCTCCCTCCTGTGCTTATCTAAACTTTCTTGAACTTGTACAATATAGCTCCCACTCTCAAGTTGATACAGTTTCTTTTTCTTTGATTATTATTGTTTTATGTGTATGTACATTTTATGTGCATTCATGTGTGTGTTTGTGTGTGTGTGCACATGCATGCATGTGCATGTGTGTGTAAAACCAGCTGAGTTAATTTTTGTTGCTTGTGTGGATTTGGTTTCAAGGCTGTCCACTGCACATTGGACAACTAATGAGGGGACTCAGATGTGGGAGAGGAAAATTCTCCCTCTCCCAGTGGTCACTAGTTGCTGTAGTTCTTTGTCAGGGGCTGGAATTCCATGACTCCTCCCTCCCTTGTTAATTTGTCCATTGTTGTTGCCATTTTTCAGGTCTTGTTTTTGTAGCCATTTCTAGGAGAAACTGTTACCACAGACTCCCTGGTATTCTAGCTCTTATAATATTTCTATGCCCTCTAGAATATAATTTTAACCATTCAAGCAATGACACATTTTTTTTTTTTTTTTTGGTTTTTCGAGACAGGGTTTCTCTGTAGCTTTAAATAAATTTTTATCATTCTAATTTGTGTTATTGTTTTACAGATGCAGTAATCTACTGGTTGACACCTATTTCATCAGTAGTTTAGAACAAGAAAAATCATGAGACTTGGGGGAAAGGAGAGGAGTATGCTAAAATATAAGAAGAAATTTCTAGGACCTTGCCAAAAAAAGACCCTAAATTTGCTTTTCTCTTGCTTTAATACATTCTCCATGTTCTTCTTCTCAGTGGAGTTGAAAAATACCTATTTTGTAGTGCAGGCTTATTTCCTGAAATTTTCCAAGCATATTTGTTGACAGAGGTTTCAGTCCCACCCAGTTCCACAGATGTTAAGTCCCAAAGAAACACACAGGGACCTACATTAATTATAAACTGATTGGCCTATTAGCTCAGGCTTCTTATTAATTAACTCTTACATCTTATATTAGCCCATAATTCTTGTCTGTGTTAGCCACATGGCTTGGTACCTTTTATCAGTGAGGCATTCTCATCTTGCTTCCTCTGTGTCTGGTTGATGATTGCAAACTGAGCCTTTCCTCTTTCCCAGAATTCTCTTATGTATTAGGATTCTGTTTGGTCATTTCCTGGCCACCCAGATTCCCCAAATAATCACACAGAAACTGTATTAATTAAATCTCTGCTTGATCTATTAGCTCTAGCTTCTTATTGGTTAGGCCTTACATCTTAATTTAACTCACTTCTATTAATCTGTGTATTACCACATGGCTGTGGCTTACCAGCAAGGTTCTTTCTGTCTGGTGTCTGTCTCTGGCAGGGCTATATGGCTTTTCTTTGACTCTGCCTACTCTCTCTCTCTCTATATATATATCTTCCAGCCTGGCTATATTCTGTTAAGCCATTGGCTGAAAGCAGCTTCTTTATTCATTAACCAATAAAAGCAAATCATGTACAGAAGGACTTCCCATACCACTCCCACACTGGTTGCCCCACCTATACTTCCTGCATGCTACTGGCCAATGAGCATTTTATTAAACCAATACAAGGCACAAATATTTACAGGATACAAGTCTATTCTCTCACAGTACTCTCCCCCCATTTTTTTTCCTTTTCAAAACAAGAACTCTAAGTATAATCTCCTTTGTTTAGCTTTTTCCCTGACCATTATCCATAATAAATTGTAACCAACACTTTAAACAAGACTAACATCTGTAATCCATTTTTGGGGAATGTGGGCATAGTTTTCTAGGGTACTTTCTGCTGATTGGGGGCACTGATAATCTTATGGGTACCTAAGGAAAATTTAGGATTATTGTCAAGTCCTGACTGGAATATTCTGTGAGGCTTGATCACCTCAGCCAGCAGTCTTGAGGCTGTTCTGAGTGTAGAACTCAGAGGAAACGCGAGCACATATTCATTACTGGGGCATTTAGAGCAATGGGGCACTGTTCCTGGTGAATTAGACTGTTTCTAATATTTATATTTCTTTCTTTCTTTTTTTTTTTTTTTTTTTTTTGGTTTTTTTCGAGACAGGGTTTCTCTGTAGCTTTGGAGCCTGTCCTGGAACTAGCTCTTGTAGACCAGGCTGGTCTCGAACTCACAGAGATCCGCCTGCCTCTGCCTCCCGAGTGCTGGGATTAAAGGCGTGCGCCACCACCGCCCGGCATTTCTTTCTTTCTTTAACTTTATTTTTGTTTTTACTGATTTGTGTTTTTTAAGCTAAAGAAAACAGCTGTAAGCAATGGAAACTGCCCGTTCTCTCTTAGTATCAGCTTTCTAATTTTACCAGCTTATAGATTCAGGTACCCAGTAGGAAACTGCAGTTTGACTCATAGGTTTTGTCCTTCCCTTTCTATCCATGAACAACATAATCAACAAGAATAACTGCCCAGAATATTAGTTTGAAAGGCAATGTCATCTTTTGGATATAGATCTTACTAGATTTCCTAAGATTCAAGTGGGTATATGTATGATAGATGGTAGCTCTAATATGAAAATAACCTTAATACAAAATTCAAGCTTACGGCCAAGTACTGATTCTAGTAATACCTTTACCTCAATGTCAGTCAGAATAGTTGTTTGACTGCTCTTAATTTTGAAACGTATAACTTTTTTTAGGTAAATGACTGCCACACATTAATTCCCTATAGTAAAACTGTCTGTATTGTGAGCTTCTTGTAGGAATGTAGACGTGAGTTAGATCAGGTACCAGTGATTTTATTCGTGTCGGTAATTATCAATCTGGCAGGCCTCATTTCTTCATCCACCGAGGGCTGTTTATATGTTTGCAGTTCTACATTCTCATCTTCATTAGTGACTTCTAAAGCAATAAGTGAAAACAGCCTGCAACCCCCCTGTTCACAGCTTTATAGAAGTGCTAAAATATGCAAGAACTCAGAGTCCTAAAGACAAGAGCCAAATGGCTTCCACAACCAAATGTGGGAGAGACGTTTTGTGACTCTGTTGGCTTCATTTTAAAGAACACTTTATATTTTTAAGAACACTGCATTTTCACAGTAATGGTTTAAAATTCTTTGCTCACATTGATGAAGTAATTACTTTACCATTGGTGAGGAACAGTTGGAGAGAGGGCATATGTGATCTACTTCCTAGACATAAAACATTGAATTAAGGGTCTAAAGTAGCCTTAAGCAAATGCTCTCTCTAACCTTTATACAAAGGTATAAAACACATAGCATTTTCTTTTTATTTTATTTTTATAACTTTTCCTGAGAACTTCATACATGAGCAATGGATCTCTGTAACTTCTATTCCACTACCCTCCAACTCCTCCTGTACATTCTGAATCCATAATCTCTTCTTTAATTATTAAATGCATATATATATATATATATATATATATATTCACACTTGTATATATATTCTTTTCTCCACATGTCCAGGGATGACCACTTTAGGAGATTAGACTAATTTATCCCTGGAGAAAATTGCTTCTCCTCTCATTAGCAATTGACCACCTATGGATCTTCATCTAGGTCTGGGGCCATGAGGATTCTACCCTGTCTGCAATGGCATATTAACCAACATACTTTGTAAGTGCATTTTCAGTACGTATCCTGTCCTTATAGATACGTATAGCTCTTACCCTTCATCACAGAAGCTTCATTTTGTAGTGGATAGAGACTATTACCGAGGTCCACATCTGGTCAAGATGCAGAGAACCCATTACTGTGGAGCACTCACTCTTGACTTGTATATCTTCAGAGCCATGCTACACTTAAGGCTCAGAGAAAATTGTAGAGTGGGTGTGTGGAATGATTGTAAGAGTTGGAGTCCAGGGGCCCTGCTTCTAGATAGTTCCCCTACACAGGACAAGGTAAATGGACCCATGGAATCTCAATAATATGGTCAGCTGAATAAGGCTTGATGGAAAACTTCAGCCAATCACATTCTGTTTAGGGTGTGTCCCCCTGGGGCCACAGAAAAACAGATAAAACATCCAGGTGCGCTTGCCTCTGCCCTTTTGTTCCCTGCGCTCCTGGATTGCTGGAACCCTGGTTTTGTAAGTTTTCCTTTCTTCCATTTATTAAAGCTGAATATTATATATTAAGCTAGTCTGGTTAATTCTAACTACCGATCGACCACGCCCCTTCAAAGGCTGGCATAATGACATCACTTAATGCTTTCTTGATTTATCTTTTTATTAGATTTTCTTCATATTTTCCCCTTGGATGTCATTTAAAGTGAAATGTTGCCACTAGTTCCTTGCGTTTCCCATGCCACCCCCAGTGGAATTCCTTTATAGAGTTTCTAAAATTTTCACCAATTTGTCCCCTGTAATTATAGTTTACTGGACCCTGAGAGATGCTTCAGTGTATAAAATCAATTGGCAACCAAGCCTGGTGATCTCAGATGGATCCCCAGGACCCATAGTGGAAAAAGAAAACTGATTTCCTAAACTTTTCCTTTAATTTCCAGGTTCATACTATGCACCCTCCATAATATCATATACACATACATAATATACAATCACACACACACATACACATTAAATATGAAATAAATAAAACAAGCAACATTCTACTGCTACCTGGGATAGTACAAAAATATTACTTTCACCTGATGTGACAGAGTCTTATCAACCAATGCATAGGTTGGCAAATGGCAATAAAGTGAACCTTGGCATGTGAAAACAGATCATCTGTAACATGTAATCATGTAAAAGCAAGCACAGCACACTAGTGCCGTTCTTCCGGGGCAAAGAACACATGAGCCACTGTGTTCCATGTCTTCACACTTTCAGGTGTCTTTCTTGGCAAGAAGAATATGAAGTAAATCACCAGGGTGAGTTTTTTTTTTCTGTCTCTCTCTTTGATGGTTTTGTGGCTCAGTGAGGCAAAACGCATATAAGTTATTTAAATACAAATGAGTTGACAAATCTGTGGGTCTTGCTGGAGCGCAGTGGGAGACAAGCAGTTGAGGTTTTAAATTCTACCCTCCTCTTCCTAGAGGTTTATCACAGAAGCACGGAGCAACCGCGTTCCACCAGGTGTAGCCGTAATGTAGTGCGATTAAAGCAGTAGCTTCATTGTCAGAAACTTCATTTAAATGTCCATAAAACCATCCCGACACAAAGAATGAACTGTAATAGCTTATAATTATGATAGTGCATAAAGTATGCCTCACAACCTATTACAAAGCCATAATTTCAGCATAAAAACCATAAACCAAGAGAACAAAACTTGAGAACTTCAAAATAAAATTACAGCTTTTGTAACAGCCCAGTAGAGCATACCCCTTTTCTACACAATAAATGATGATCTCATCTGCCTCCCACATACAAAACATGGGTAGATTTCTGCTTTTTCAGACTTCACGCTATAGCGTGTTTCCACCGGCATCTTAGAACAGGGGCATTAATACATTTCCAGAAGAGATTCTCATACTCACTAGAATGAGATCTGATTCGGAGGGAAAGGAGAGCTGTTATTCACTCATGTCATAGTGGGAAATTAGAAGGAAAGGCCTATGTGCTTTGTGTGCTTATGATCCCCTCCTGTCAGGGGGTAGAGGAAATGCCTGCTTGCACCATCAAATCAATGCAGTTCCTACAGAATGAGATTCATCTGTCCTCATGTGAACAGGTGAAAATGAACAGTTAAGAATTGTATTTTATGAAAATATATGTAGTTTCAATGACAGAACATTTAGCTGCTTGTCAGCTCTCTTGATCGATGTTTATAGTTTCTTTAATGTACCTTGATTGTCTCAGGGATTATGTGTAATTTACTTGATGTTACAAAGCCCAAGTGAGCATTGAGCCTGATCATATGTTACATGACATACAAATCCTGCCCAAAGGGGGATGGATGTCAAAATACACATGCTTCAAAATGAAGTTAAAGCTACCATCTGTTAGAAGTATTGAAGTAATGACCTACATAAGAAGAAAATTAAAAGCCCTTATAATATGATCCACAAGAGCTAACTACTGAATATTCTGAAGTATTTTATTTTATGTATTGTCCAAACATGGGTAAATGTTTTATAGTTTTAGATAATTAGCTATTTTGCATTTACTTATTTGTTTGTTTTCATGCTTATTCCTTGGGATCAAGTCCAGGAAGTTGGGCAGGCTTATTAATGCTGCTCACTTGAGCTACATTCCCAGCCCTTTATAAGCTGTGTTTTTAAAGAGTCATCATTGGGCTAATTTTAATGTCATTAAAATCTATAATATTATTTAATAGTTATAATATATGATTGTTTATAAGCCATTCAATCTTTCTTAAGGACAAAACTTATATAGTTTCTCACTTCCTGAGATTAGAAGTAATGTTTTTCTTCACAATATGTAAATGCATTAAACATCATGCATATATACACATATATATGTGTCCATACAACACATCTCTATCAACTGTCTTTGAAAAATTTCTTTAGATACAATTATTTTGATCGTATTTTCCCCTCCTCTAACTTTTCCCAGATACAACCCACCTGTGTATTCATCCAACCTCGTGTTATTTTTCTCTATTAAAAAATAAAGAATAAAAAAAATAATCAAAAGAAACAAATGAAATAAATACTGAACACAATATGAAAATTAAATGAGCCATTTCTTTATTCAACAGCTAATCACTAATCTTTTGTCATGTGCTTGGCTGTTCCAGGTTCTAGGGATTCAGGGGTGGAAAAAGCAGATGAGTTTCTTGTTTTTCTGAGCCTATAATCTAGTGGCACAAGGAAAGGCAAAAGCAAGCAGCAAAAATATAGAAAGCACATATCTGACCTTAAGTAGGAAGGTGACGGGTGAGGAGGGTCCTGGGGAGGACTTACACACCAGGCAGTGGCAACTTTACATATTATGGCCATGGAAGAATAGGAAACTTTGATACAGATGACTGAGACGTGGTGCAGACTCTAGATCATGAAGCAGTTGAACATTTAGCCTTCCTAATCACTATCTAGATTTTGATTGGTTGGGACTCAGAATACCTTTTCTCCAAGGTTAGATGACAAGTTGTGGCTCGGTTCCCAGAAAAATCTCAGCCCTAACAATGTGGCTTGGCCTCCCACTGTGAAGAAAATACCACCGTTTGCAGCTCTGAGCCTAAAGTCCTGTCAATTGTCTCTAGACAGCATGGACAATGTCCCTTGACTATGGAGGAAAACACACGAGTTTGGTGGATGGCGAAGGTACACTTGTCTCAGTACATTAGTGTTCAGGAAAGCTTGAAGCTGAAGCTATTTTACTCTTTGCAATAATCAAATGATGAAACCTAAAGACAGATTCACTTTGTCTCATAGTGTGAGGGATAAAGAATACCAGGGAAGAGAAGCCATGCTGGCGGGAGCAGGCGGTGGTTGGTAACATTGCATCCTCAGCCAGAAAGCACAGAGCTAACAGAAAGTAAAATAGTGTATAAAATCTCAAGGCCTACTCCTAATGTCCAACTTATGTCAACAGGACTGCACTTGTTAAAGATTAGACAACCTTCCAAAACACTGACACAGATTGAGGACTGAGAGCGCAGACACATGAGCCCCTGGGGGGTGATTACACTTTCAAACTAAAACCCTTGGTGAGTTGAAAATTGAACACAGGAGATAGGAGTTGAAGACCTTGACTGAAGGCCCCCTTTAGAAACCTGGTGCTCAGAGGGTTGTCTGCCATAGCTGTCCTCCCCAAGCTTGCTGCTCAGGGATTTTCACTTAAGGAAAGATATAGATAGACAGCCATGACGCACCATTTGTTTGTGTACACACTAACTATGCAATAAATCATTCTGGAGACCTTCATGCACCTCATCAGATAATAACTGAATATAAACAAGAGCCCTAGTTTGCGAGCAAATAATCTATGACCTAGATAGTGCAGCAGACAATCAAAACCACAGTGAGTAGATGGCACAGGTGTGATATGAGAAGCATGACTATGAACCAACAGTACAGTAGGAGTCCTCACCAAGCCTTATTCGCAGAATAAGGGACCTGAGATGCTTCACATTGTATTATTTTAAAATAATTTTCCTGTTACTGAACTAAATGAGTATATATGTATATGTATATCTATCTATCTATCTATCTATCTATCTATCTATCTATCTATCTATCTATCTACCTACCTACCTACCTATCTATATCTTATCATGGTGGATTGAATGAGAAATGTCCTTCATAGTCTCAGGCAGTTAAATATTAGTGGCATTTAGTTGATGCAGGCAGGGTAGAGGAAGTATGTCGCTGGAAATCAAATCCTTATGCCATTGTCAGTTAGCTCTCTTTGCCTTGTTCTTGTTAATGATGTGAGCTCTCACGTTCCTATTCCTGCCTCTACGCCTGCTGCCATGACACCTGCCATGATAAGCCCTTTTCTCTCTGGAACCATAGACCCAAATAAGCACTTCCTTCTATAAGAAAAGTAACTGGTCGATTTCTTTACATATTTTATGTACACGGTTGCCTGTATGCAGGGCATATATATATATATATATATATATATGCCCACATGGAGGGACAGAATACAGAACAGCGTTTGTGGTAGCTGCTTTTCTCCAGCTTCTGTGGGTGCTCCAGAGGTAGAAGTCAGGGTATCAGGACTGACAGCCAGTGCTTTTACCCACTTAGCCATCTCAGCAGCCCAAGGTGAGGTCTTTGAGAAGCGTTACCTATACAGAAAACAGGAGTTCTGAGAATTTCAGGTTGAGTTTTCATTACAGGTTTAAAAGGAGAATTTTAGCTTAAGAATTCTGGAGAGCAGCTGTAGCTTTTTAGACAGTTGTGGATGCTTATGAAAACAATTAGGATATTTTACTAGTCTGTTTTCAATTCTTAATCACTAGCTAAAATGAGAAAAATCGGTAAATACCAAAACGTATAGTTTTGGAGTGAATAAAATGGGCAGTATGATAATAGCTGCATTTTGGAATGGCTTTATCACTTTAAATATGACTTCCCTTTCCAAGGAAGCGAATTTATAAGAGCTATGGCGGTACACTCAGTAATTTATAAATGTTACCTAAATACTAGCCGGCCAATCCATATATGAAGGAGCTGTTCAGTGCTGTGAAGTACATAATTGGGATGTAAATTTATTTTTCCACTCTCCATGGCTTAAATAAGCCACTTATGATAATCATTGTATTTTTCACCACTACTCTGAACGAATTTTTATCCATTATGTTCTTTCAGGAGGTGCAGGTTTTAAAATATGCATGCAGAACTGTGCAAGCAGAGAGATCACCAGCTCAGTACCGGCTAAATATACCCCGGGAAGGACACAGAGAATTTAAAAAAAAAAAATAATAAAATGTACTCTTGAGTATCAGTATTCTAAAGAATATTTTCCAATGTAAATGAGCTTTTCTCAATGAAAATTCTCAGGAATTGTCTCTAAGATTTTGACTAGCTGATTATACCAACCCCAGAGGATTTTATCCGTGCAGATCCTCTTCTGTGCTGCCATTTGTAAGGCAGAACTCAAATGAACTTTGCACATCTCTTCCCTCTCAGTCTTTCCTCCTTTTCTACCATCTTAGCTGGTTTCACCAGCTTCGTTTACTCAGCCTGTTTCATATTGCTGGTGCTTTCTGGGTTTGTTGGTGTTATTTTCTTACTTGTACTGTTTTGATGCTTGCCCAGCCAGCATTTTGCTGATCAAGCCACTTTTCTCACTCCCAAACCTTTGGTTGACCCAGACTGGTTTTCTCCTGTGGGACCTGTACCTTCAGCTACAGTTTGGTTCTTACTCTCACATGTGGTGGCCAACCATTCCAGCTCACCTGGGCCTGGCCCGCTTTTGATATGGAAAACTATACACCATAAAAAAGTCTCCCTTTCATGAATAAAGTGCTTAAGGCCTGAGGAAATGCATATTGAAGGGGGAGAGGTGTGAAGTACAAAGACATCTAGCATTCACAAAAATAGGACCTGAATGCAGCACCGATTTGGGGAGCAAATGATCACTGCTCAAATTTTCTCCCCACAGTGGCTCCTATCCCTGCTTCTCCCTTCTTATACATGGAGGGTGGCAACTGCGATCCATAGTTCACAGCAGTGGTTCATTAACTGTTGTTTCTTTCCAGAGGGTAGATCTTAAATGAGCAACTTACTATGGCCTCAGTAATAAGTGTATGTATTTGATTTTAACATTTGCAGTTTATTAACTGTGGTATTTGTCGTTAAGAGAAAGAGCTTCCACTTATTAAATGTCAAACGTCTAATCATTATCACGTTTGGAAGGATGTACAATTGGCTTTAGCTCATGACTATTAAGGGAATATTTAAATAAGAAAAAGATTCTCTAGGGAGCAGGATTTAATGGCTCTTCCTCCTGGGAAGTGCTCGGAGAATGGGCTAGCAGTGAAAGAGGATGGGTGAGCCAGGCTCCTGAGAGCAAGTGCGCTGGCTTTCTACGAGATAATATGTCCCTCCAATGATGTTTCCATTTTGTGTGACTGCAAGTTATATAAGGCCCAATTGCAAAAGTTTGATGGGTGATATCTGTAATTGATTGTCCTGTTGAACAGGACATGTGGAAATGTGGCAAGCATGTGGACCTATTTCCATGCAGGTAGCACATGGCCCTTAGGTTAATTTGCCTGAAGGAGCTGGGGGAAGGGCATGCACTCCTATGAGCATCATGTCTGATGAAGAAAGGTGCTTCCACAGTGTTGCTTCCTGGACTTTTGGAACTACTTGTGTTTCCTGGACTTATGGAACATTCTTATGCATTTTGAGGATTTTCTGAATTGTGATTTACCATATATATTACATGTATACTTATTTAAAATTTATATACCAACATAGATGCAACTTATCCAGAGATATCATGACAAGTTCTTAAGAATCAGCTTCATAAAATGCATGCATATATGTATAAAAATCTAATAAATTCCATGCATACTAGAATAGGCAGAAAACTATAAGTTATATTGAAATATATTGAATGGTTTTGTTTTAAATTTCTTGTAGACAATTACTTCTTATGGAACATATATATTCCATTCTATCTATCTATCTATCTATCTATCTATCTATCTATCTATCATCTATCTATCTATCTATCATCTATCTATCTATCTATCTATCTATCTATCTATCTATCTATCTATAATCTTGACCAAGCTTCTCTTTTAACTATGTTCCATCTACACACAAGTTTATTTGTGAATTTATAACTGTAGGTGTTTCCCAATTCATTAATTCATTTTCTCAAAACATTACAACTAACGTACCATCTTTTGTTAAACGTTATTTTTGCTCTTTCACTAATTTATTTCGGTTAAGCTGAAACCTCCTATAGCTGCAGTCTTTAGCACATCACTCTTAAGTTAAATAGGAACTCCTAACATTTCATCATCACTTTCTTAAACCTGGACAAGTACACAATGCCCATCCCTTGTGAAAGGCCGCAGACAGTGGATTTAGTGTTTTTATGATGGCTGTTTCACACTAAGTTCGCAATGACTTGAGGTTTGGCGATTGGCACGTTTATGACATTGCAAATGAGCTTCTGTACTAATTGGCCTTGTCCACAGAGGCTTAATTACACCAGAGGTGAGAGTCGCTCCCTCCAGCTATTCTATCACTGCCTATCCATCCTCTCAAGTGCCTGACCTTGCTCACAGGATCTCCACTCTGTCTTCCTGCTTTACTTTTCCACATGAGTTGATTTTATACACTTCATCCCAGAAGAACCCTTTGTTGCCTGTGTTAGATTACAAATTTCCTCTCTCCAGCATTACTCAGGATTTTCCCCACATACTGTGATTTACAGGTAACATCTTCTTGACCACCAAACAACCCTAGTTCTCCACCACAGAATACCCTCACATAATGTGTGGGCAGTGGGATGCATGGCCAGCCAAAGGACATGCTCTGTAAACTGCCTGGTCTCCAACACAGTACTGCCTTCTTTGAGAATTCTGTATAATATGTTTTGATTCTCTAGGCCCCTGTCTTATACCACATGACACTTCATAGCATGGGTCTGAAGCTAGTATATTACAGATCCTTCTGTTTAATATTTGTCTCCCTAGAAAGAACATGACTTCATGAAATGAGTTTATTTTGTTCAGTGTTGTACTTTAAAACCATAAAAAAAAGCATCAGCCATAAGAAATGCTAAGAAAATCCATGTGTCCTCATACTTTGCTTTAAAATGCAATGGGAAAGGCTTTCTTAGTATATATAGCATAAGGATTCTTCAGAGTGTCCAAGTGACCAAGAAATGGCTGAGTTTTACTAAGCGAGGCTACTAAACCAGAGAGGAATTTGTTTTCAGTTCCCATGTAGGTTGCAAATGGGCAGATGATAGCCTGATCCCATCAGCAGATTATAATTTTCTGTCTTCAATACATTAAAACATAACAACCTAACTTGTTCTCCCTTATCCGCACCCACACCCCCATTGGTTTGATACACGTACTGTTTTTACAATTGGAGGAGAGAGGATGTGTAGGTACGACCGAGAAGCTAGGACATATTTCTTCATTGAGACTGAGTCTATGGATAATTGAAAAGGGGAACAACTTCAATGAGATGGATAGATGGCAAAAGCTCAAGAGACAAAGCAAAGGGACTTAAGGAAGATCATAAGCACTTACCATGATTTAAGAATTTTAATACCAAAAGAAATCAAGTCTTTACTTTGGGCTTTACTATGATGCAAAAATAAAATTAAGTCTAAGAACATAGAAAGTGGTTAAAACTCATCGTGGCAATTTCATTAATAGAATGAATGGCTATCAGGGAACTCAGGTATTTATAGATTTAAAGTTCATGATCTAAGTTCTAGCAAGGCAAAATTATTACCAAAATGATCTCACATTTTGAAAGATTAGTTTATCACCGACAGGCAAACCAAGTAGAAGGCTAGAGTCACAGTGAGACAGGCTATCTCAGTTTATTTGTATAATAGCAGAGAAACACAGTCACCTGATCAAGGGGGTAGTTTCATCCAAGCTTGAATTATTATCGTAAGTGCTTCCTTTGGATCTTTGAGTCTTTATCTGTGGACATTGTAGTAGTCCTATCTTTGGAAATTATATGAAAGCAGATCTCAATATCCTCAGGGGTATGTTAAAGAAATTCATTTAAATGTGCGTTGAACAGGGACCCCCCTGGGAACTTACAGAGAAAGCCTTCTTAAAGCCTGCAGGGGCTTCACTGGCATCATTATACTTTATTTAAAGAGCATATGACTGTACTAAAATGATACACATGTTCACGCCTTTGGAACTTGCTTGCCACTCACATTTCATCCAAATTACAGACACTCCAGCAATGCTCAACGCTTCAGTAGGGAGCTAGACCTGTCCCAGAAGTTTTACAGGTGGCCTGATGCAAGACCTCTCCTGGGTGGCTTATCTGGTGGCCTTGGTAAATCGTGGTCCTGCAAGGCAGTTCTGTCTCCAACACTTCTGCTTGGAGCACAAAGAAGCTGAAGGTTCGTCTCCCAGTGGGTGGGTGGGGGGAAATAGAGCTCTTTATTGGGCAAAGCTTCAAAGCACTCACTTAGCATTTCTGCTAACAGAGCTGCACATTCAGCCAAAATATTGGAAAGGAAATGCTCAGGCTGCGTGAAAAGACAGAGGAGGCTGGGGAAGAGGGGGAGCCAAGCCAAGGGTGACGAAACCGAAGGGGAACGTTCCAGAAAGAGGCATGAAAAGGAAACTGTTTCTAACACATCGGTTAGAGCTTTCTCTTCCTGCTGCCACAGCCACCTAGAAAATAAGTAGCTCTTGAACTAAGGGTGAGGCAAGGAGAGAAAGCAAAGGGACTTTACAAAGCTCATGAGCACTCACAGTGGGTTAAGAGCGTCAATACCAAAGAAATCAAGTCCTTTATTTGGGCTCTATTATGATGTGGGGGAAAAATTAAGTCTAAGAACAGAGAGAGAGGTTAAAATTCACTCTGGCCATTTCATTCATAAAAAAATGGCTATCAGCGAACTCAGGTATTTCTAGATTTATAGTTCATGATCTAAGTTCTAGCACAGCAAAATTACTACCAAAATGATCTCAGGTTTTGAAAGATTACCTTAGTAATCTTGTATACTCACTCGCAGCCTTATGCTGATGGAGTAAAAAAAAACATTTGCCAGCCCTTCTGGAGCACGATTGGCCCATCACACCAAGTAGCAACTAGCAATTAATGGCAAGTACCCACAACCCACCAGGATCTGTGAATATGTTCTCCCTCCAGTTCTGGGGACTCAGAATAAAATTCCTTTAATGTCCACACAATGAAGAAGTAGAAATTCTGAGGAAAATATTCCTGTAGAGCACAGCTGTCATCTGAAACACAATCTGGGGCATAATTTAGGCTCTGTAACGTGACCTTGAGAGCGAACACATCTATTTGTCTTCTACCAGGTATCTGCTTTGCTAGGACATAAGTTTGTACGACACTGATTTTGTTGAACACTCATTTGCTCCTTAGGAAAGTCAATTTATTTGATTATGGAGAGACAAACCCCTCCAGTGTGCCCAAGCAAGTTACTCAGAAATAAAGGCTGAAGGCCTTCGCTGAGGCAGCAGAGGAAAGAAGACCGCACAGCTGACCAGAAGTTGATCGCAATTAGAACATAAATATATGCATTAATTACTTGGGTCATGGATTAGCTTTAGGTTTCTGTGGCAAAAATAGTTTGTTTAAAACTTCTTATTAAGTAAACAATTGTTTTATGCCTGCATATTTTGTCTGTGCATAAGTGTATATTTCTGCACGAATCTGATCGTGTGTGTGTGGTTGTGTGTGTGTGTGTACATACTTGTGGAAACCTAAGATTGGCATCAAATGTCTTGGTCACTTTCCACCCATATTTTGAGGCAGGGTTTCTGGTTAGCTGGGAGCTTGGTCTTTGGACTAGTCTGGCTGCCCAGCTTATCATGAGGATTGCCTGCCTTTGTCTCCTGCGTTGGGAATGCAGGCAGACCACACCACTCAGCAGCTCCTTTACATGGTTTCTCAAGGCTTGAACTCTGGCCCTTGAGCTTTTGGAGCAAGTGCCTTACCCACTGAGCCACATCCTCGGCCCTCAACTGTTGTACATTTATTAGTGTACAGTTCATCAAGACCACATAAACAACTTAGGAGCAGTAACAGAAGCAATCGCTCACAGGGATTTATGTGCCTGTCACTGTTCCTGGAGTTCTCATTTTCTTAATTTAGTCCTCACAGCCGTCACATGCGAGAGCTCAGAAGTCTTGTTCAGATAAGCAGGGAGATGGAGATGGACAGGAGTTTGTGATAGCCGTGTCATTTAATTACTTGAGCAATTTCAGTACCGCGTGATGGGATAAATGATGCCGGGTTCCAGACCCTCTAACTGCCTTTCTCACTTTCCCAGAAGTCAGACAACACACAGCAACGGCCTATCTCCCAGGATAGCGCTGATAAGCAGAGAGTTTCTTCGAGAGTTCAGTTCTCCTCCTCACTTGTAGCTGTGGCAAGGAATGATCTTATAACTTTCCTTTTACCAGTGCCTTCCTGACGTCTGTCATGTAGACCAGGCCAGGCTATGCTAGGCCACAAGATATGAAGCTTGCCCACCCCCTCAAAGGCTCTCTGTCCTCTTGTCTTTCCCTTCAAGAACACATTATGGTTACATATGGCCATGGTCCTATACCTCTCTTGGCATTTTGGGAACCCCCACTATGCTGCGGTTGGTGGTTATCTCTTCCAATGCTCACCCATTTGAGGTAGGCTTACAGTGTGCAACTCTTAAAGTGTCTGTTTTGCCGTTCAGGACAGGTTACTGATAGGAATCTACGCAAGTTCAGTCAAAGAAGCTGGCACAAAATTGCCCTTCAGAGTGAGCTCACAGTAAGCTCAAACAAATTTTCATCGATCCCTTTGCTCAGAGAGACTCTACCTTTAGAGCCACCCTTAGCATTCTCTTTATTTGTTGCAAATAGTAACAAGTCATATGCTCTCTATCACTCTTTGTCTCCTGGCAGCTGATTGGCCTTGTACTTAAGGCAAATAAATGCACTGGGTTTGGCTATATCAACGAATGGTATGTATCGTTGACCCTCCCATATATTTTCTTCTGTTATTTTGACTTATAATAGTTTGTCTGGACTTTCCAGTTTTCTGAAGCCGTAAAGCCATACACATTCTATAAAAACTGTGCTTTGGATTTATATATTTCACAGGTTCATAATTCTGATGCTTAGCAGCAATGAGCAGAGAGTCCCATCAGCCAGGTAATCATGAGGGGGACAATCAAGGATCTAGTGCACTGTGTTGCTAAAGCAGGAGATGGGATAGTTTAGGGGCAGCTTTTATTACTATAGTTCAACCTAATGAGTTTATTAGAAAGTATAAACTATAAACTTACTTTACATAAGCTATATGTAAGGTAAGAAGGATGTGTATTTGAAAACACTGGTCTGTTAAAAAGTTTATTATTGGTCATCGCCACTTGGTATAAGTGTGCAAATGCACATGCATATAACACAATAAATGCTCTTGCTGACTGAAAAACAATAAGGGGGTCAAGAGATGGCTCAGAGGTTAAGAGCACTGGCTGCTCTTCCAGAGGTCATGATTTCAATCCCCAGCAACCACAAAGTGGCTCACAACCCTCTATAATTCAATCTGGTGCCCTAATCTGGCCTGCATTGTGATGTGGGAGGGTCTTCTGTTTGAGTTGATTCCATTGGTTAATAAAGAAACTGCCTTGGCCCATTTGATAGGCTAACCCTTTGGTGGGTGGAGTAGACAGAACAGAATGCTGGGAAGAGGGAAGTGAGGCAGATGCTTCAGGCAATCGCATGCCTCTCCTCTCTGGTTCAGTTGCGATGAAGCTCCGGCCCAAGATGGACGTATGCTAGAATCTTCCCAGTAAGCCACCACTCATGGTGCTACATAGATTATTAGATATGGGTTAAAGCAAGATATGTGAGAATTAGTTAATAAGAGTCTGAAACTAATGGGCCAGGCAGTGTTTAAATGAATACAGTTTGTGTGTTGTTATTTCCGGGGCTAAGCTAGCTCTTCGGGAGCCAGGCAAGATGAAAAGCAGACCTGCTCGCCTCATCACTACAGCATTTCAGGGATATATGCATGCAGAATACTGTAGACATAATACAATAAATACATCTTAAAAGAGAAATTTATTATTATGTAACAGGAATGATGACCGTTCTGCCACAGTAAGGCATTTCACTCATGCCAAGACAACTCTGTAGGAAATGTGGGAGATTGGCTCTGCTTTCACTAGGAAAGGGAAGGAAATTTCCACAAGGAAATACCAAGACTTCAATACCTTTTAAGGCTGATTTATTTTTAAGAAAGTTCAACTTATAACCCTAGTTCAGGGCCCGCATAGTTGCAGGGTTCGTCAGCCTGCTAGCTCTCCTTAATCCTTACCACCAGCGTGAGCTCTCCAGCATTGCCCAACATCTACCCCATCTATGATTTGTGGGGGTATGTGAAAAGGCTGGTCCTGCAGACCCAAAGCTGCAGGATCTCCATGACACAGATGACACATGGCAGCAACAACAGGATATACAAAAAGAGTCCCGGTGAGGGCCTATAGTGTCTCAGAAACCAGAGGCCTCATACCCGACCAAAGACTCTTTGCAAATATGGACAAAAGGTTTACTGTGTGACTCACAGTGTCACTCTACAGCTTTCAGAAAGCGATCTTTCCTTTCCTTATCTGTTTTTCTCTTAAATTTTATTCTATTTGGGGGCTTGCAAGGGCAGAGGACTGACACAAAGGGACAGGGAAATGAATGGGATCGAGATGCACGATGTGAAACATACAAGGAATAAATAAAAAGAAAGTCAAGAAAAGAATAGATAAGGTCAAAGCTGAATATCTAAAAACTAACTCACTGAAATAAATCTTCTCGCTCTTGGTACTCATGGTAAAACCTTCTCTATCACAGGGTCTACACACGCTCTGCTCCCTAGACCCCCAACAATCCCAATCCTTCAGATCACTCTTGGAGGCCATACTCCTTCTCTTCCTACTACTCTTCAGGAACTTTTTTGTGGCCTTATTTCTTAAACTACAAAACATTTCTACAGGGATTAAAGGCTATCTGGCCATGACTAGAAATTGGGGACTGGAGTTTATGTGGGTTCAGTATGCTGTTCAGACCTGGATAGGTGCTTTACTCTACATTGATCTATTCTTCCTTGAGGTTAACGGCTCTAGTGAAATTGTTCTATGGCAGAAGATATGAGCAGTAGCAGGTAATAATGAGGAGAGTCATTGTGAAATCCTTAGGCAAATAGCTTCTGAAAGCATTACATCAAGCTAGAAATAAATGTCCCACAAATTATAATACAAAAAGTCTTTCTTGTTTCCTCCCTTGGAATTACTAAACAGTTTTCAGGGGAATTGGGCCGTAGCTCTGTCAGTAGAATGTTTGCTACAAAAGCATGACAACGGACTTCAGACCTCCAGAGAAAATGCAGAAGGTGGGCTTGAGGACATGTGTTGGTAATGCTGGTGCTAGGGAGGCAGAGACCAGAGGATCCCTGGAGCTCACGGGCCAACCGGCCTTGCCTAGTGAATGAACTCCAGGTTCAGTGGGAGACCTTGTCTCCAAAAAGAAGATCAGTCGGGACATTGACTTCTTACCCCACGCATTTACATTTATGCATACAGACATCGATGGACAATATGTACACAGGAGGATAATTTAAATTCATGTTCATTAAAAAGCACAAAGTCCTACGAAAAGACACATATTTCCTTCTTTCTTTTTTTTTTTTTTTGGTTTTTCGAGACAGGGTTTCTCTGCAGCTTTATTTTTAGAGCCTGTCCTGGAGCTAGCTCTTGTAGACCAGGCTGGCCTCGAACTCACAGAGATCCGCCTGCCTCTGCCTCCCGAGTGCTGGGATTAAAGGCGTGCGCCACCACCGCCCGGCAAGACACATATTTCTTGACAGATATCTGAGTCATCTTGACATTAATTTCAGATGTAGTTTCAGAGCTCACTATTTGAGTTGAACTGTTGAAACATGGAACTGTATGTTAAATTATCATATTTTAATCTATCCAACAGTTATGTCTTTGTTTTAGTGTAAGAATCTCAACAGTGATCGTATATGTTTATAAAGGTGAAAAGTTTTTGTGGTTGCTCTTTCATTTGACAAATACTTGGATCCTCATGTAATTTCTTATGTTGCCCTTTATTAGGAAGCTGCCTGATTTCTCTTTATAGGCCTTGGCTATGGAAGGAAACAGTGCTTTTGAAAGCAGTGCATGATGTTGGTGAGTATATAATCATGAACATAGCACTCTGGTCTCATTTGGACTGACATCAAAATTAATTCCCTAATATTCTGTCAAGAAAGAATCTCACCCATATGCTCTCAAATAAAAATAAATGAGTTGAAGAAAACTCTGACAAGGAATTCACCTACTTTTGCAGGATCTTTAGATGCAAGATTCCATTAAATGAAAACAGAGTCATTCATGCAAATACAATTGAGTTTAATTTATTTCCGTTGTTAAAATAGAATTAGAAGGAAGAAAGATTTTCATCATGTAATGCTCCCAAATTCATAGCAAATATCTTTGGTATGGAGTTTTGTGTTTTTATTAGAAATGCATTAAGTGCAGAATTAAGAACAGCTAGAGCAGAAGAAAGAGGACCAGATAGGGATGCTCAGAAAATGAAAAGTACTGCATTTGAGATACAGTGAACAGATGTTCCAGTGCAGCATTCATTTTCTGAGACCAGGACAACATTTTATAATCACTGACTCACCCGAAACATGTTTAATGGCAATCTGGGAGAAAAGAACCCAACTCTGTCTGAACACATGCCACACTGACTGATAAGCCCTACTGCTTAGTTCAGTAAATTTATAAGCTAAAAATGATTTTGTGGATTAACTTTATAAAGAATTTGCTTTTTTCCGTATAACATTTAAACATTTTTATATGATAAAATAGTGTTTTATTGGCATTGCTTACACCCATGCTGATATTTGCTCATTTTTTCTTGTGGTAATTATATTATTTCATTGTCTTGCCCCTCTTTGGTTTAATTTTGCAAATGTGAAAAACTCAGGTTTATATTCTTCCAAAAAGTGTATCTCTCATGTATCACTTATTGAGAATAAGGTCTCTCTTCTCTGTGGAGCTAGAAAAAGATACCAGAGAGTAAGAACCTGCATTGACCATGTCTTGACAGACACAACCGGGTGGACACTTACCCATGCACCACACAGCCCTCAAAAGCACTGTGGTCTCTGGGTAAGAGACTATAGTCTCATTTTCATAAAGGAACAAAAGATGTCTTGAAACAAATTGATTGTGCCCCTTCCTTGCTGAAGTCCAAGTGTGTGGAGAGATATCTTTCTGGTGGGGTTAAGGAGAAGGGATTAATCCCAGGCTTCGAGATCACTATTGAGCTTGTAACAGTGAAATCAGGAGTTTGGGAGTCCTATTATTTCTCCTTCAATTCCCTTAGATTGAGCCTTTGGACTGTATTAGATAGACTGAGGAACTGGCATGACCATTTTCTCCAAGTATCAGATAGGAGGAAAAGGAGAAAGACTTCAGCCACCTGGAAAATAGCACAAGACTTTGTATTAGAATTCAATCCCAGACTTGTTTTGTTAGAACCGAGCTGGAAGAAACCAAGGGTAAATATTTTCAGCTCAGACCAGATGGTGGAGCCTTTGTCCTTTCTCTGTGTAAAATGGAGACCTGTGCAGCAGTGGAATAAATAAAGATTTTAGTTTGCCTCACTAACAATGTGGAGTGTACCCCAGTCAGCTCTCCCAGATTGTGCCATGAGATTCAGAATGAAACAACTTAATCTCAGCTTTAATATAGCTTAATATCAGCCACAGTAGCCAAAGGACTGCCTCTATCACTCCCAAACCAACCTTGGGTAGCATAGTATGGAATAAGATTGCACTTACTACAGATAGGGTAGAAAGCTGAGATAGGGCTTGACCTTGAGATCTCAGCTATTGGTTGGTAAAATCTAATTCTGGATAGACGATATTGACTTCTGTCCCCTCAGGCCAGTGCCTATAAACAGAGTCTCTGGGATAGCTTCCATGTCATGTGGACACAAGGCATCCCAGAATATTAGACTTCTGTTGCAGCCAGAATTTCTCATAGCTGGTAGATAGCCAAATGTGGCTATCTATAGACCAATCTATATGGTCTTGGTGGATTGTAGACTGTGGTAGCATTCCTGTATGGGTGGCTAAGATGTACCATAGTGGGCTTGTCTTTTTACAGTAATTCTGTCCATAATTTGGCAGACAGCATTGTATCTGATCACCAGTAAAGGGCTGTGGGTGAGTTGTCTGGGCTTGCAGTTCTTTGACAACTCTAATGATGGAAACAGGTTTATTGCAAAAAGACTAACTTCGTTAGGTATTATCCTAGTTCATACTGAAGTAGATTTACCTCAACTGAAGATTTGGGAAAGCATGGCATTGGATCATTCTTTAGTATTACAAAAATATCAATACCCCAATAATGGGTTCACATAAGCCTGGACTTAGGTGCCATCTAGTGTGGAATGAGATAGCACAAACATAGGTTCAGAGGCAATGAGAAGTTTGTTTACAATTTCTAGAAAGACAAAGATTGACACACAAAAAAAGCCAGACTATAAACCTAGCCTTCAATACCCAAACAATTGTGCATGTCAATGAGCATTAAGGACTCTCAGTAAACAATAACCTCAATTAATGATCAAAATAAGATGTCCGAAATTAACCATATGAACCAGTGTGACTGGAATATATATAAAAAATTCTCCTCAAATAGAGAATTTAAAACACTTGTTTTAAGAAAACTTTGTCAGCCCCAAGAAAACAATAAGGTATCTCAATAACCTAGCAGAGAACTCAATAGAGAAAAGGAAACAATCTCAGTGAATACAACAGAGGTGGAATGTACACTAAGCAAAAACCCAACAAGAGGTGTCAGTGGTGGAAGAGAACAAAGAAAAGAAGAGAGATCATTGGACTACACACGTTTGGAAGAGGAATGAAGGAAACTTATGGGGACTTTGGAAAAACACTGAAATAGAAAATATGTAGATAATGTTATATTAAAGAGACACTAGAATGGCAAGGAGAACAAAGCTTATTCCAACACAGAGCAGAAAATCTCACTAATCTAAGATAGACACAAATATCTAAGTAGGGAAAGGTCAGAGTTCACCAGTCAGATAGAACTCATCCAAGACTAATTAGTCTAAGTCAGTCATGGTTTCAAAGGTAAAGGATTAAGAAAAGAGTCTCAATACAGTGCTAGAAAAGAAACAAACTGGGGTGTCAGTCATGTTGACAGCAGACGTTTTAGGAGAAACTTACAGACAAGCAAAAGAATGATGTGAGATTTTCACAGTAGTGAGAAGCAATAAAAACCTGCTACTCAGAAAACTGTACTGAGAAAACATATCCTTTAGAAGTGAAGGAGAGATAAAATATTCCCAGACTAATGAAAGCTGAAACAATATAACTACAACAGATCTTCCTTGCAGGAAATGCTTAAGCTGAATGAGAAGCTTGTTATTTGAAAAATAAATCAGAACATTTAAAACTCAGGACAAGGATTGGCTTTAGATATATCCAATATGTTATAATACTGTTGCAGAAGCTATTCACTCCTCTAGTATATTTGAAAAATTAAAAAGAATTGCATTAATATGCTGAGATAGGCAGTATAAAAGATATAAACTGAAATGCAAAAACTGATATATCATGAGTTTATTTTCTTTTTTCTTGTTTTTTGATAGCGCTATGTGGTTACCATTTTAAACTTGCTTGTTATAATCAAAAGATGTCCATGGATGCACTCAAAGAACACTGTTAGGTAAACCAGAGTCAGTAAGTGAGACGCCAAAGCTTGCTGTTATCATAAATTACCTACCTACATTGGAGACTGTAAGAGACAGATAAAGTAACTACTGGAAACTAGAAAGTGGATTGTAAAATGGCCGTTATCAGAGCTTACCATGTATTTACCTCATAAAACATTAAATTCTCTGATCAAATTTCTTGGAGTGAATAAATGAATTAAAAACAAATAAAGAAAAACACAAGACTCAACTATATATTGCATACAAGAAACTCACTATAAGGACATATACAGACTATAGATGGTAATACCCAGCTTTGTATTGAACTGTTCTTGCTTTTAGATTATTTATTTATTTATTTTTTTATTTATGTATTTATGTGATAGTTTTTTTTGTCGTGTATGTGTGTACCAACACATGCATGCTTGGTGCCTAGGGAGGTCAGAAAAGGGCACTGGATCTCCTGAAACTGGAGTTGTGGGCAGCTGGGAACCACCATGTGCCTGAAATTACCATATCACCAGTGCAAGACGAACAAGCAGAGAGATCAGCTAACGTGCTCTTTCCCATGTTCATTGTATTAGCCAGTGGATTGTAATGTGCACTTATGCATACTTTTTTCTGAATATTAGGATGCTATCACACAAATTAAGCAAAAAGGAAAGGTGTCATTGCATCTAGCCATTTCCTACATTCCAGTCTCAAAACACATGGTATGGATTTATCCTGAGTGAATTTGCATTTCTGCATTGCAATAGATTATTTTATTTTGTCTTTGTCATTCTTTGAGGGATAGTGTAAGTCATCACCA
The DNA here is from genome assembly GCF_903992535.2 of Arvicola amphibius. Taxonomy (NCBI): domain Eukaryota; kingdom Metazoa; phylum Chordata; class Mammalia; order Rodentia; family Cricetidae; genus Arvicola; species Arvicola amphibius. The sequence continues at coordinate 10,007,592 of NC_052056.1, read as the reverse complement.
AAGAAATCCACAGTTATTGAAATAAAATATTTACTTAAACTATGGCCCAAACATAGGAAGTAAAAGTAACGAATCAGAGTTTTTGTAAGTCAATAAAAGTGCTCCCAGGCACAACTGAGCGTCATTTGGATTCATACCCCAAAGTGGTATTTCTGCGTCTTAAGGAAGGTTGTTTCCTAATTTTCTGAGAAATTGCCACATTGACATCCAAAGGGACTGGACCAGCTTGCATTCCCACCAGCAATGCAGAAGTGTTCCCTTTACCCCCACAACCTCTCCAGCATAAGCTATCATCAGTGTTTTTGATTTTGGCCATTTTTACAGATGTAAGATGGAATCTCAGAGTTGTTTTGGTTTGTATTTCTCTGATGACTAAGGATGTTGATTAAGGATTTCCTTAAGTGTCTTTCAGCCATTTTAGATTCCTCTGTTGAGAGTTCTCTGTTTAGGTCTGAATTCCATTTTTTATTGGATTATTTGTTCTTTTGATGACCAATTTCTTGAGTTCTTTGTATATTTTGGAGATCAGACCTCTGTCTGATGTGGGGTTGGTGAAGTAGAAAAAGACAAGATCTCCTGACTAAATTGGGAGCATGGGGGGATCCTGGGAGAGGGTTGAAGGGGAGGGGAGAGGCAGGAAGGGGAGCAGAGAAAAATGTAGAGCTCAATAAAAATCAATAAAAAAATTTAAAAAGTGCTCCCAGGATGGCAGGGCTTAATTGGAATCTGCCTGGACACATTCATGTACCAAGAAATTGTGCATTCTCAAGGGTCATGTGCATAGCAGGAGAGGAAATCAGGAAAGAGTCCTAGATGCATGATGGGCCATGCCAATAAGAGCCCCCTCCTCTCACTGGCAAGGACATCCTTCAGAGAGGATGTTCACCTCCACCCCATCCCCACCTCCTCACACACATTCGGTTAAGTGTCCCTGATTTTTGTTGTGTCTACTTCCTCATGGTCAATAAGGAAATCCTCAACTGTGATCTAACTTCCTGTTTGGCTAAGGTTTAGTGAGATGCTCCTGGGGAGAAGAGTTGGAAAGCGAGAGCCAGTAGGAGAAAATCGTAAGGGTCTTAGTCATGACCTTCAATAGACCACAAAGGAAAGTTCTATTATTTACTTAAACTTTGAATTAACTTTTTTCTTCAACAAAATTTCAGTATGCTTAGTCTCTTCTCATCTTGATAAAATAAGCAAAAGCCTTGCACATTTATAATATCTGGATAGAAAACTAAATTTCTTAACTTTGTTATTACAGGCTCATGGGTTCAGCTACCTGTTACTTTACCTAGCACAGAGAAATGTCTTGTCAGAATTTTCAGCATGATTTAAGCTATACTATAAAGTCAGAAGAAAGGCTATTTGCCTAAGTTTGCCTCAAGTGGATTTCAGAGGATCAGTTCCCAAATAGCCATGTGTAGGAATAGGTCCATGCCTTTAGAAAAGAGAACCACAGGAGAAAGCAACAATGAGGTTCTGACATTTTCACTATCTGGGAAGTCTCCTTTTTCAGCCTCTTTTTAATTTCCCATGATTCCTCTAACATTTTAGAGTTTGGTACTTTCTTGAGCAACTTAGATAGGTGTCCAAACTACAGCTTCCCAAACTAAAGAAACACACCAAGTGAATGAGAACTCCTTTTACTGCCCCAAGAACCTGGTCAGACACACAACAGGCTTGAATAACTCTGGACAAAACTTGTATACAATTGTTTGATGACCCCAAACTCTGCTAGCACAGTAGTATGAAGCACTCCTCTTCAATAGCAAAAGTACTCACCTGGCAAAAAATATTTTGTTCTTCTTAGCCCACCAGAACACTAACGTTCATAATTCAAAATGCTAAAACCACTCATGGATAGAACCCCTCCCTTCCCTGCTGAGAACATGAAAGGGAGAGTCAGCAAAGAACAAACAACGGGTGACCCCCTTCGCACAGATTTTCAGATAATTACCTGGAATGTACAGGGAAAAAAAATGCAGAAAATGCAGACCAGAAAATTAAAGCCACAAGTCACCGAGGGCCAACAACAGACTTCTGATCCTAATTTGATTTGGAGTGAAGGGTGCATGGAAGTTCAGTCATGGGTTATGCGGCGTGGCAGTGCTCTGACTTTTCACGCAACAAAGTCTCCCTGGAAGCTACGCCAAGTCTCCTTTGATTGCCTGTGATCAAAGCCACGGAGGCACCCCTGCAACATCTTAGCTTCAGAAAGCCGGGGCAATCAGGATGCTGAGGGGATATTAATAATTCCTGAGCACATTTTTAAGGTGAGTGGTGCTTCTGACAGGGTTTTGTGATTACTGAAATGATTTGTCTCTACCTTTTCGTCTGGGCAGAAAAGTTAGTCTGAACTCTCTGATTAAGTCCTATTTTGTAGAAGCTAGTAAATATGTCCAGTTGCCTTATGTTCAGTTTGTACAGTTTATACCTCGATATAAGAGTAGGTGTTAGAAGGCTTTCTAGAGTGAAAATTACAAGACTCAACAGTGTTACTCACTGCATATAGCATAGTAAGCATGTCTATTAGTCTTGACCTTAGCTTTCTCATCTGGGAAATATGCTAATGAACTTATGTTTGCTTTAACAACATTGGAATATGGTGATAGATAGGGCTCTTGCTAGACTCTGAATGCTCTTATTTATAGTCAACACTGCCCCTCATAAGGATGCCAGGGTGACACATGATCTTTACCTTATCATTTATTGCCCTTATTTATCCTCAGGGGAAGTGCAATCCCATTTTAGTATGAACCAGCATGCATTGCTTCACAGGAATTACTTGCATTAAAAAAAAGCTTTTAAATTAGACCATGTACAGTGATAGATGATATAGATCAATGGGGTATGTTTCATTCGTAGTAGAAAATGTGTCATATATGTGAATTTAATCAATTAACAAGTTTCCTGTGTTCCATTTGTATAATAAAAACTATTTGTAAAGCTGAAAGGAAGTCAAAACACTTTATGAAAGGTGAAAATTTCAATTCACTATCTAGAGTGCATAGTATTTATTATTATGTCTTCATTCACTTTCTTATTTGTTTACATATTTCACAAATATAGATAGTACCAGTGGAAGATTATAAAGAGTAAGAGTTCTGATAATAAAAACTACAAATAATTTGTGATGATGTCCTTTCATATATAATAATGGGGGAAATAATTAACTGGGGAACAGGAATGGTCTCTGGACCATCCCAGTGTCCATTTCCTCTCCTTTTCTCTTTCTCTTTCCCTTCTAACCTTTCTTCCCATCCCTCCCCATATTTTATTCTGTTCTTCACTTCCCCCTTTTACTCTCTTTTCATCAATTTCCTTACTCCTTCTCCATTATCTTCTCTGCATCTTCACTCTCTCCTTCCCTTGTTTCTTGAAAATACACCCCTTTTGCATTTACAGTATCTAACCCTGGATAGAGGTTTTTTTTTTTTTAATAGAAAGGCAAGCTAACCACAGGTAGACAGAGCACTGGGTCCACTAAGACTCCAGAACCATCAATGGGAATGAAGGGAGGCTATTGTCCCTGGGATTACTAAAAGCTAATATACAGAGTGCAGCTGGCATTTGGAGACCAAGGAATACAACACACACACACACACACACACACACACTTATACACACACGTAACAGTGTGTTTGTCCTAAGTTAATGATCCCTAAGACATCATCTTTAAAGGCAGGATCCCTGGTAATGTGGTACAAACTCTGCCTGACTTTCTGATGAGTCATTTTGTGAGAAAAACAAAAACCAGAGACAATGAGAGTCAGGCTTTTTCTCAGATTCTGTGCAAGAAAACAAAACAAAACAAAACACCCCTTTCACAAGAAAGAAGAAAACAAACCCCAAAACCCCAAGATTGGCACAGATTTCAAACAAGGCTAGTTGGTAAGAAGGCTGCTTCTCAATGCCCCACGATAACTGTAGTCATCTTCATTACATTCCCATTCCTCAGCTTCCCCGTCTTCCATCTGGAAACAGGGACTCACGTCTGGTGGGGATAACACTTGCTTCCAAACATCTCTAACCTTTTCTTGGCACTAGCTTGCCCCTTAAAGACTGATGATGCTCACTATATTACCAGGTGGAGTGGGGAGTGAGCACATGCAATTATACAAACGGTTTTGATTGACAGTCTTGTGTGCGGTGAGAACCTTTGGCTGCATGTTGTATAATTTATTGCTTTGATTCCTTGACAACAAACATGCTGATGTCACTCAGACTAAGTCACCCAGATAGTCAGTCACATGTGACAGGTGTTTACTACAGTGGGAAGGAATGCCACTGCATTTGGGTGCTTATTAGGGAGTCCGAATTTTCCACAGGTGGGTCCAGTATGACCAGCTTATTTAGTGGCCTGGTGATAGCACTTATCTAATCATTATTTACCATTTTGTGAGCTTATTTTCTCAAAAAATTGGCAGCATTCTCCTCCTGCCTGTAATACTAAAATTAATGTGGATATATATATATATATATATATATATATATATATATATATATACACACACACATGGCAAGGGTATCATTTTACTTGTTTGCAAATTTTATTGGCATACATGGTCTCAACATAGACAATCCGGATTAAAATGCTTAATCATTTTAGTACTGGTATCAGATCATAGGCCCTGGGGTTAGCAGTCTTCTGAAAAATTTCTAATATCTGTGAGACTGTGAACTTAAATTGTGCTCCTTCACAGTTCAAGAAGATGCTGGATTTTCTTAGCCACAACTTCTGTTCTGGTTCTCTCTCTCTCTCTCTCTCTCTCTCTCTCTCTCTCTCTCTCTCTCTCTCTCTCTCTCTCTCTCTCTCTCTCATTTTCTCTCTCTCATGAGTTTCTCATTTATATCAATTAATACCAATTTATATTTGTTATTTCCTTCTAATCAGTCATTGACTGTCATTGTTTCTTAAAGCCACCTCTCTACATATATTTTTCACATATGTTTAAGAGTGTGTGGCTGTAGGATTGTGTGTATGTGCAGGAGGAGTGTGCTTGTGTGTGTGTGTGTGTGTGTGTGTGTGTGTGTGTGTGTTGGGGCCAGAGATCAACTCTTGTTGTCATTCAACGCTTTTTTTCTTTCAGATTTATGTTTTTATTTATGTGCATGTGTCTGTCTCCTCTCTCTCTCTCTCTCTCTCTCTCTCTCTCTCTCTCTCTCTGTGTGTGTGTGTGTGTGTGTGTGTATGTGTGTGTGTGTGTGTGTGTGTGTGTCATGGGGTGCTAAAGAGGACATCAGATTCCCTGGAGCTGAAGTTGTAGTCTGTTCTGAAACACCTAACACAGGTTTGGAAACCAAACTCGGGTCCTTTGTAAGAGCAGTAAGTACTCTTACCACTGAATCTTTGACACTTTACCTTTTTGATTTCATTGGACTTTCAGTGTGCCATAAAGGTGATTTTATGGGATTCTATTGGGCCACAACATCTGTCCAGTGGAATACTACATCAGCTTTGCCCTTGTAGGACACACTGAAGTGATGTCTTTCATATTAACTTGTGTTTTGTCATTTTCTCTTATAATCTAAATCCTTAAGTGTTGCAGAGTAAGTGGGTCTGCTTGTTCATCCCAGCCACCCAGCTAGCTTAGCCCCAAAATAACCACACAGAAATTGTATTCATTAAAACACTGCTTGGCCCATTACTTCTAGTTTCTTATTGGCTAATTCTTACATCTTAATTTAACCAACTTCTATTAATCTGTATATTACCACAGTAAGTAGTGGCTTACCGGGAAAGGTTCTAACCTGCATTAATCTCAGGCGGAGGATCCATGGCTTCTCCCTGACTCTGCTTCCTTCCTCCCAGCATTCAGTTCTGTTTTCCATGCCTACATAAGTTCTGACCTATCAAAAGGTTTCTTTATTCTTTAACCAATGAAAGCAACACATAAGCAAAAGGACCTCCTACACCACATAGGATAATAATGTTTTTTAAAAATGTATTTTATTTTTCTCCCTATGCAGCCTATGCTGACCTTGAACTTTGTAGTCTAGGATGTTTGGGGATTTGTGTTCCACCCACTTCTGCCTTGGAATTACAAGTGTGATTTACCATGCCTGGTGAGAATCTTTATCTTGAGGAAGTCACTATCTGGACACATCATTTGGTTCTGGATTATGAACCTATAGGAGTTGGGAAATGTTTCAAAAGAGAAAGTCTGTTTTTGTCTTCAGGAAGCTTATTATTTCTCAGAGAAAATTAACTATTCAAGAAAAGAGGAGTTTAGAGGTGCTATGAGTCTAAGTCAATGCAAAGGTGTCTGTGTGGTGCAGAGCACTACCAGAAATGGGTCACTTAAAAGATTCGAGATGCTGGGAGCATGGGAGCAGAGGAGTCTGAGCAGAGATGGCATAACCGTTCAGCTTTTATACAACTGCGTGCTCTAGTTCCTGTTTAGAGAATTTGCTTCCTATCAGGTGATAACACACATGAAAAAAAAAACAACTCTTGAGAGAGTGAGAAAGTGAGAGAGAGAGAGAGAGAGAGAGAGAGAGAGAGAGAGAGAGAGATTTTCTGAGTTACAAGCTATCTTATTTCATCTTTTCTCAGTGAAAGGAATATTGGCTCAATGTATGAGCTAATAACAATTTTATAAATAAATTGTCTAGTACAACATAATAAATGGATACCATCTCCTCCATAAATTATAAAATGTGCTTTGATTAAAAAACAAATAAATCCTTCATATCCATGACACAAATAGAAGTAATAAATGTGAGGAATTTTTTCTCTCCTAGGAAATTGAATCATATACTTGGATTGCTTGGCTGCCTGTCAAGAAAATATCTTAACTACCCATGCATTGAAATATCTTGGAGGCAAACCGCACTCATGACAGAAAGCCAGAAACAAAATCAACACAGGGCTCTCTGCAGACAGTGGGTCAATGTGGCAGAGGCCTCTGGTGTCCATGAGATTCTTATTACGGTCAGTTTGTGTTAAAATTGGCCCACCCAAACCACAGAATATTTTTCTACCTACCAAATATCTCCAGGGCAAGAAAAAAAGCAGGAATAAAATCATAAAACAAATCACTTACTCTTTCCTAGAAAAGTAAACTATATTGGAAAGCGTTCTTTAAAAACATAGTACATTTAAAATAGCCTCTTTGCTTTACAAAATAAAAGAGGATCATTGATTTCATTTACAAATCAAATGCATGAACCTCTTTTGGGAGGATGCAATAAAAATCTAAAGGAAAATGTGTGTTTCTATAGGGACAATACCATGTGGTAACAGGTTTTTTTATAGACAGGTTGTGTAAAAATATGAAACTATAACAACATATATACATTGAGCCAAATCTACCTGGATGTGTAAAAATCTATGTGAACAAGAGAGGCATTTGGATCCTTCTTGAGGAGAAACAGATTCTACAGAATCAGGCTCACTCTGCTGAGTAGGTGATTCATTGCCACAAATACAGTATGTAGAGAGGACGTGGGTATTAGACTAAATGTGACAGGTGACATCACACAGAAGTTGGCTTCCATAGTACAATATCCAGACATCTTCTGCATAGATAAAACACCAGTAAGTTTAGAGACAAATCTAATCTTAAACAAATGAAATCTGTTTTCTTGGATCACTGCCTTCTAGTGGAACAAAACAGAAATGGACACATGGATCTATAAAATAATGGGAAAGTCTAAAGTAACAGATGTGAGGCTTGTGTGTGTCTAGAGAGAGGTACTTGGATATCACATGTACTGATAAGAGCCTGGCATCTCAAGAGATTAAGAATAAGGAAGAAAAGGTTAAATGTCCCATAGAAGATGTAGGGAGAATGGGTTCTGGAGCACACAGTGATTCAAGTCCTGGTTATTACTACACATGGCTACACAACACTTCACATTTGGAAAACTATAGGTTGATTATTTATGATTCTTAACATGTAGGATTTCTATGAGAATTAAATATGAAAAAATACACTACATACCAAGCAGCATTATATCTGTTTGATGTGTCTAATTGATGGGTCTATAGAACATAATTTATTCAATCAAGCACTAACCTAATACAGTTTGAGATAAAATGTTTTCCATTTCAACACACAAAATCACAGACTCATATGTCAAAGCCAAGGACCTCAGGAACTGGGTCCTAGCTAGAAGAAATGTCACAATCCTGGGGTTATTCCATCCTTGTTTATATATCTTGCCTCTTTCTGGTATATGTCTATATGGTAGACAAGGAAGCAGATGTGTCTACCACGACATGAACAACCTCTTCCTCCTCCGAACCTTACACCCATGGTGTTTTGCCTTTTTAAAAAAGATTTATTTATTATGTATACAATATTCTCAGTATTCTGTCTGCATGTATGCCTGAAGGCCAGAAGAGGGCACCAGATCTCATCATTACAGATGGTTGAGAACCACCATGTGGTTGCTGGGAATTGGACTCGACCTCTGGAAGAACAGTCAGTGCTCTTAACCTCTGAGCCATCTCTCCAGCCTTTTAATGAGACCAGAATCGTGAAACCACTGACCATGAAATAGGTCCTTTGAAATCATGAGCTAAGATGAATCCCTTCTAAAGTGAATTCTTTTTTTTTTCAAATACTTGGGCTAAGTATTATAGATTCATCTCAATGTTTCTGGGAAGTATTTTATAGAAAATATATTCTCTATAATCAGTTGACATCCAGTAAAGCAGATTACTTCGTATTATGTTACTGAGTCTAATTAAAGCAGTTGAAATGATTTGAGATCAAAATTAAGTTTTCCCTGAGGGTAGGGAAATTCTCTAATAGATCAGAGAATCATTTTCCATGGGAGGTTCTTCTGCCTTCCTGATAGCCTGTCATGTGGATTTTGGCATACCTAACCTTTGCAATCATATAAACTGATAACTATTATCTATCAATATGGACATCTACTGATTTGTATTGCTCAACAGGAGCTTTGACTAACAGAAGTAAGTATCCTAAACACTTTTTCCTAACAATCAAAATGTGAGGGTAACTATTTTACTTTTACTGGAAAAATTGACAGAAACATGTTTGTTTTCATTGGCGTCCTTAGATTAAATTAAATAACGGAAAAGTGCACCTGGGATTTCAAGTCTTTTCCTGTTAGTGTGTTCTGTGGATTCATAGACTCACAGAGTAGACATTATACATTCAATCTAATTTTGAGGAGCTCTGACTCTAAGCAGGTTGTTTTCTATCACTAAGAAGGGGAGAATTTGGGTGTCAGCATCAACACTGAATGCAGAACTCATTGATGTTTTGCCAGATTCTGTTCTCTTTTTATTTAATTGTTTTTCATTTTACATACCCACCCCAGTTCTTCCACTTCCCTTCTCCTGACCCTCCACCTCCTCCCATTTTACCCCATTTATTCCTCAGAGTGGGGTACAGTCTCCTTCAGGGAGTCAGTAAAGTCTGGTATACCAAGTTGAGGCAGGACCAATCCCCTTCCTCTGTATCAAGAATGAACAAGGTATCCCACCATAGGAAATGGGCTCCAAAAATCCGGTTCATACACCTGGGATCAGATCTGGTCCCACTTCCAGTCCTCGTCCCCCTCGACAGATCAAGCCACATAACTGTCACCAATATTCAGAGGGCCTAGTTCAGTCCCAGGTAGACTCCCCAGCCCAGAGTCCGTGAGCTCCTACTCCAGTCAGCTGTCTCTGTGGGTTTCTCCATGATCTTCACCCCCTCTCCTTGCTCATATGATCCTCCTGCCTCTCTTCTACTGAATTCCAGGATCTCAGTCCAATGCTTGTCTATGGATCACTGTATCTGCTTCCATCACTTACTGGGTGTAGGTTCTATGATGACAATTAGGGTAGTCACTGATCTGACTATAGGGGAAGGCCAGTCAGGCTCTGATCTTAGTAAAATCAAGGGCTATGCATTTATTTAATCCATAGTTTGTTCTTAATAATAACCTGGGCTATGCACTCCTTTAATCTTTATCGTGATCTTAAATGGTGAGCACTGTTATCATTCTTTTGTTCATATTGGGTGAATATGAGGCATTAGGGTTTAAGTTTCTTGTCCTGGAACATGGAAAAGTCATGTCATGTGCATGGATTTATACAGGAGTGCAGCTAAATAATGAAGTATCTTTTTTGTATGTCTCTGTTCTTAGGAACACTGGACAGCAGGCAGGTCACTCAAACAGACATATCCAAACTCATGGTGCACAAATAATATGCCTGAAAGTGAGACAAGACCAAGAGGAGAGAAAATGACTGGGGCTATCCATGAAGGAGGGACCCCGAAAATAGGAGTTACATAATCCGTTCACATAAATACAATATCTTAGACCTTTTGGTCTCTACAAACTAACTTGGTGCCCAGAGCATGCACCAAGTACCAGTCTTGAACTGTTCTACTATTGAGTTACATGCCCAGGTTAATCTGTCTGTCTGTCTGTCTGTCTGTCTGTCTGTCTGTCTCCCTCTCTCTCTCTTTCTCTCTCTCTCTCTCTCTGTGTACGAGGTGTATGTACATGTTCATGTGTGTGTGCTCATGTAAAGACTAGAAGCTGAGGTTGAGCATCTTCATCAACTGCTTTCTATATTAGTTTGTGAGACAGAGTCTTTCACTGAGCCCAAAAATCCCCAGAGATCTTCTTGTCCCAATATCCTCAGTATTAGGATTGCAAGGACTCACTGCTATCTTTTCAAGCTTTCTATATGGATGTGATGGGTTTTAATTCAGGTCCTTGTGGTTGTACAGCAAACACCTTTACAGGTCAACCATCTTCTGAGTTTGGGTACAGGCTTAAAGCTCTGTTGGTTTGTCTTTTCTTTGCGGAGTATTTGATGCCGCTGCCTGTCCTCACTCCTCTCTGCTTCCCACCTCTGTCCCCTCTGGAAGACAATCAGAAGCAGATGCTGGGATCGGCTTTGTCACATCAGATGCTCACATTTTCCCCTCACCATTTCTAACGTCCCGAATGATTGAAGCAGCTATTTGGGCTTTTCTGCAGGGGCAATAATAAAGAATGCTATTGCTAATTGTGTGACCCTATCTTTGGTCAGAGAAGTGTGTACCCTTGCTTATAAGCTAGGGAGATGAGGCCTAAAGACAAAGCCAAGGCCCTCCTGATGGAATCCATTTTTTTCTGTTCCCCAAGGCTGCTAGGTTCACATCCTAATATAATGCTTTCTTGCTATTTGCCTGTGCCGTATTGTTAATCTCTTATGTTTTGAGTGCCTTATCTGTATTTTTACCTCCCACATACTTTGATTTGAGGCTTGTTTATCAGATTCCATGACTCCCATCCTATCCCCTGTCCTTAAGGATAAGCAAGGTAGCAGTTGAGTAAAGGCAGCTATTTCCTGGATAGCTTAATTGCACATCAGCTACAAAGTTTAACTCAAGCAAGTCTCTTAAAATGTTAAGCCAAGAGTGTCAGACTTTTAAATAAGAAACATTGTGTTTTGTACAACTTAAATAAAAGTGAGTTTAGAGGACAGGGAGAGAATTGTTTTATTTGAATCTGACAGGGTTTGAAACTTTCCCATTTCACCATTAATGCTGGCACGTAATCACATTAGCCTTTAAGAGCAATCAGTGCTTCGTGGGGTGGCACCATGCTGCACTGTGATGCCTCCAAGGTTTTAATTCTCTCTAACAGCTTCCTACTATAAAACAGCTACTGACTCTGAAAGTCATTGGGTATGATCTGGGTACATCTTGCTTATACACCCTTGTGGAGGCTTTTCAAGACCTAGCGGATTCAAATCGAATCATTTCCCCCAATGAAAACTTAAGCCATTAGTACATGGGAATTTATTTACGGATGACTGTCAATAAAGTCGCAAAAAATCATTATCTTCTTGCAATTTATTAAAATCATTAATTAACAGTCTAATTAACCTGTTAAAGAAACATAAAAGTTGCTCACATTAAAATAGAAAATAAATCCTCATTTTTTTTTCATTCTGAGTATTTGCTTTCTGTTTTTAACCAGGAACTGAACTCTTGGCGTGCTAGGCAAGAATACAAGTACTGAGGTATTGCCTAAGCATGTTTTATATTTTTGTTTTATGTTCATACGGAGTCTCTTTCAGTTGTCGCTGCTGACCTTGAACTCACTTTGTAGTCTAAGAAGTCTTTACATTTGAGATCCTCCTGTCTTATTCTCCTGAGTAGCTGGGATTACAGGCTCACTCTACCAATTACAACTAAATCCTAAAATTTATATAAAAAATAACATCACACTATAGGTTATGACAAATATTAATTTAAAACCCTTTTTTAGTTTTCCAAGAGAATTTATTGTAGAAAAATCATCAAGTAAGTAGTCTGTGTTCAATTTTATTTATGCTTTGCAATCAGGATGAGAATTTTAAAAATACTTGAATTACACGAAATAAACCCACACTCTTCTGCCCAATGTTTTTCCACATAGATAATTTTGGAATACGGTCAAACTGTACTCAGCTGTTTCCATATAATGCTCGATGACAGTCTACAGGGACAGGTTCCTCCAGTTCACATATTAGGAATGCCTGATCTATGGGCTGCTATTCATATCATTTCAATAGAGCATCATTGTTGTGAGACGCCACCACTGACAACATTGAGACTACCTCAAAGGCTAGTCTATAAGAAGAATTATTTATTCGTTTGTAAGTACTAGAGATAGAGCTCACAGCCTCATCCATGCTAGATGGACACTATAATATAAACTAACGATTAAAAAGATGAATGGTTATCTGTGCACATGCCTGTGTGAGATCATGTGCATATCCTCATGCTTGTATAGCAATCACTTAGCAGAGATAGCCTTCTCCCAGACTGTCTGATTATTAGCTTTCAAAGAAATAATAGATTCACTATTTCATTCAGCAAATTGTTGAGAATTACTTTTGAAGGTAAGTAGGTCACTTATGAGTCATCTACCCACTCTTCAATTATTGCAGCCATTAAATGATAATTGCAATTCTAACCCCACTGGGATCCCGAGGATGATAGGGATGGAGGTAAATAACTTTCCAAGGGCACATTGTTGCATTTATCTAATTATAGAAGAGAAAGAGGGCAGTGTACGTCTGTGTCTCCCTTTACATAGTCTGCTCTGTGAATTAGGAATTTCATAGCAGTGGGTCCAGGCCTGGATTACCTACCATACTACACTCAGATCTGGAGCCTCCTCTACACTGCAGAACCATGCCTTTCTAATCAAATCAGCCTGCTCCAACTTCCTGTATTATTTGTTCATCTCCAGATGAGTCAACCTGCCAAGATTTTGGGAGTAGAACCAGATGTGCCACACAGACACATGGGATTATCTGTTGCAACCTTAAGAGTCCATTACCCCGGTTTTCTAGTTTGACAACAGCCCGGCTTCCTTCTCCCAAATAGCAGCTGGCAATTACCTTTAAGCGGTGCATTGTCCTTTCAAAGACGTGTGTCTTTGCACGGTGATACTCCTACTGTGGAGAGTGGAAGCTCGTCCTAGGGCTCACTTCATGGTGTTGTCAATCTTGCTTCCATCTTTCCCCTATATTGTTCAAAGTCCAATGACAGAGTCAGAGAGTAAGATGAGGGTGATGACTGCATCTGACCCAGATCTACTCTGTTCCTTAGTGAAGAGTGACCCTTCCATGATGCCATTGGGTTTCTGAGCCCCAAGCTAGGTAAAAGAAGGAATCTGGAGTTAAAGCTATGGGAAGCTCCAGCCTCTTGTGATGCTTTAACAAAGTCTTGAGTGACAGGCAGACCTTTGTGTAAGTGGAAGGTATCATCTCGTGTTTGAGATATGCCCAGTTTGATTTCAGTTTAGTTTCTGCCTGTTGTTCAGTTCCATTCTGGAATAGCTTCTCACTGAGGAAGCTTTGAAGCATCACCCACTCTATTTCCCCTGGATACCGGCCAAGGAGACCACCATCAACCAAGATCTGATTCATATCTGTAGAAATGATTTTTAAATACAAATCAGTGTTCAGAGAGGTTACCCACAAAATAAGGTCCTGAATATTTGTATTATATTTATCCTCATATCCTGAGTACATTCAAAGCTTATGAGCTTTTTGAACACATGCTAGGTGTGCAACAATATGCCAGATAAATGAGCAAGTTCTCCTAGAACGGCATAAATTGCTCTTAGATCCCCCTAAATATGTGTTGCTCATTCAGAGGAGGAATAATTTGGAGGAATGGATGGATAGAACACCCAGACAGGGATTGAGAAGAATGAAGAGGCTAGGTTGAGAGGACCACACTGGAGGTTTGGGAATTGAGATGTGTGCACTTGCTGATTTATATTTTTATTATTTTTATTAGTTGGCAGAATGAGGATAGAATCATTGGTTGGAAATCTTCTCTAGCATGGAGTGCCTCTTTCTGTCTTAGAAGCAACACAGAAAGCACTGAACTACCCTCTGAAGGGTAGAAATCTCACACCTATCACTGGGCCAGTGTAGAAAGGAAAAAGGATTTTGCAGGGTATCCCAATGTCACTTTCTCACAGCTGCTGGGACTCTGTGGGTGGAGTTAATTAACATTAGCTGAAAGCGTTAGTGTCCCCACGTCCATAAAACAGTAATTTTCCTGCTGCAAAGTCATCTAAAATTTTGTGTCAGCTCACTTGCCTTTTTCCCCTGGATGACAGTCATAGAGACCACCATCAACAAAGAGCTAATTAACTTCCATAGAAATGATTTTCAAATCCGAAATTCAATGTCCAAATTCTCCTAAGCAAGATCAATAAGGAAGTTTATTACAAAAAAAGGGCTCTGGACTTTATCCCTGTGAGCAAATGACTATATCATAATGTTACAAGGCAGTTGGTTTCTATATTTCTACACATCCTGAAATTTTAAGGAAAGTGTGTAGCATTTGCAAAAACATCAAAATTTAGGATATTGTGAACTCACTTGATAATTTCTTTTTTTTTTTTTTTTTTTTTTTTGGTTTTTTCGAGATAGGGTTTCTCTGTAGCTTTGGAGCCTGTCCTGGAACTAGCTCTTGTAGACCAGGCTGGTCTCGAACCCACAGAGATCCGCCTGCCTCTGCCTCCCGAGTGCTGGGATTAAAGGCGTGCGCCACCACCGCCCGGCCTCACTTGATAATTTCATCACAAAGTAAATTATTATAAGCTAGAATAAAATATATCTGTCTCAGTGTGTCAAATACTGGCACTTAGAACTATTACAATTTTTGATTCAGAATACTTAGGACTTTAAGTGTATTGTTTTTATACTATTTATAACGTGTGTTCCAAGCCATTTCACATGCTTAATACTGTGTGATTGGCTCTAAAAGGCAAAGTATTGAAGGTTGAGACACAACAATATTCCCAAATGGGAAAGAAGCACTGCCACATCTCCCTTTGGGAAACCATGTCCTCCGTGTCCTCCCTTCTCCCCAAAACTTCTGCTTCTGCAGACATGTGCCCTTAGAAGAATGGGAGATCTGCAGGTGTGGCAGCAAGGAGTCAGAGATCCCTATTTAGTTTTAAGTTATTTGGTCATTTTGTATAAACTGCACTGGAATCTGTAGATTTTTTTCTTCTCACTTTTATTTTGCATTAAAATATATGTGCGTTCTGTACATTTCACCTGATTTGGGAAGTAGAGGTTGCATTCCGGTCGAGGGAATACTTTTCTTCTTCACTGTGTGATTTCTGACCAAATTTTCTTTTCTTGTTTTCCCACATTGAGAGGTTGCCTCACAAGATCCTCAATACTCCAAAACACAACTACAGAGTATTTAAACTATCACTTTCCGTCCCCCTTTGATCTCTCAGCTAAAACCCGCAAATCCCTCTCTGTTTATCTTCAAGTTTTTTCAAATTTGAGATTGCCTTCCCAGACATGGCCAAAAGGCCCTTCGGAGAGGGGCAGCTTTTGTCTGTGCCCTCTACCGCCGTATATCTGGGGATGGTGCTATGTGCCTGAGGATGGAGAACCTGTCACCAAAGGAGAATAGGAAGACAAAAGAATGAGGACACCTGGAACACAAAAAAGGAGGAGACAACGGAGGTTGTCAGATGGAATAAGAAGAGTCACAAAAGCATGCTTTGTTCAGAAATGCAAAAATAATATCTAATGTCCTACTTATTAAAAATCTAACACCCGCAAATGGGCATCTACATGCACAGGTGTATTAGCCATGGGCTAGCGTCACCATTTCTCCTCCACATTTTTTAACCAATGTCCTTGTCAGCTGTAGGTTTTATCTAAAGGGAGTGTTCTTCAGGAGCTCAGTGTGCTCATAGCATTCTGCACTTGGATGGAGACCTTAACATTAAATCTTTCAGAAGAGGTTGCTCTTGTTGAAGAGGTTGCTCTTGTAATTAAGTAGTAGCTGCTGACCAGGAGTGGTTTTATCCTATATCCTGACATTTGGCAATTTCAGAAGACACTGTTGGTTATCACCATCGGGGGCTACTTTGGCAAAGAAGCCAAAAGTACAAAAACGACCTCCACTATGTAAGACAACACCCACAATAAAGAATGATGCAAGCCTGCTGTTGAGACAGAAATGCTGGCACATGGCTCTGGCAGCAATCGCTGGCCATGTGGGCTGTCAAGATTTTCCTGTTGTTTTCTTCCCTCAGTTCTCCCACCTCCAATTTGTCTTTAAAGAAGATGTGTTATTGCAAAGGGAAAATACTTTGATACCCACATTGGGTTAAGAAGACCAGCAATTTCTTCCTTAAAAAGTATTTGTTTCTAATTATCATAGCTAGATTAAAAAAATAATGACAGGAATACAAAATGTGGAGAATTGTTCTCATGTGGGAAGGCCTCTTCTTTGGAAGGCATGCTAGGTACTATGTTACCTAAGTTGGCCAAACCAAAAATTTCATAGGCCCTGGTTGAAAAGCAGGCAGAGTTTTGGATGATACTAATGCTGTGTTTTAGATTTTGTTCCATTGACATTATCAAAGCTTATAACCACAAGACTTCTAATTTTCCGAACAGCTCCCATTTCTAATGTCTCTCATGGAACTGAGAGGTATCTCTGAGTGTGATATGTTTTATCATCGAGATTTCTCCCAAACTCCCTGCATGGGAGGAGAGAATAGGTGGTTATTTTGTCTTCCAAAGGAAAGTGTGTAATTTGAAAATAGACTCCTTGCAAAGAGTTTCCCCAACCTCTTCTAAGTCTTCTAGAGGAAACAGTACAGAGTTTATTTTCTTCAAAGTAGTTCCATTTGTCTGTGTCTGCAAACAAGCTCCCCGAATACGTGGAAGGCTCTCTACTGTGTTCTTCCACAGAGGCTGAGGAGCCTGAGTCTTTAGCTGGTTTAACGTTGAAATAAGACAGTTTGTTATAGGAACCTCTTTTTCATTCTACGTTTCTGGATCTGACTGATTGTTGAAATGCCCAAAGTAGTTAAACAGCAATTTTATTTGTGGAGCTATGTGATTTTCCTTGTTTTATGCATAGGAGGGTGAGAATTGAGCCCAGGGCAAAAAAAAAGAACATTAGAGAACTATAAGGCATGTCACTAGAGCATCATTAAATCAGGGGAATGATCATATAGAAGAATAAGACACTATGTTTTATAAAATGTCCCTAATTTCTACATTTCTATTATATGTGTGTGTATGTTTATGTAGATATGTATGTGTATATGTGACAATAATGGTAAGACAGGATTAATATTTATACATTATAGCATTTTAATGGAACATATAATAATAATGAACTTCATTTGAATAACTCTTACCATAATTAATGTAGATGGAAATTCATTCCTCTGAAAATAGCTTTCAATATCATTATTAGAATATAGTATTGTAAAATTGCATTATGAATATAGAATAACCTTAACAGACAAAGAATTTATTCCAGATAAAGGATGCAAAGTCAAAAGAATTCCTAAGAAAACATCTATAATATATAGTCATTTTAAGCACTGAGCTTTGGGCATGGTGGGAGTAAGCACCTCATCAATATATTTATTTCTCTAAAGAGCAGGAGTCTCTTGAAACAAGAGGATGATTTTCGATGTCTCCAGAGACCCTTGGATGTCAGCCTTTAATTGAGTGTAGACAGAGGCAGTTCAAGCCTGCTTGCTTTTGAATTCTGTGTCTTTACACCTCTGCTCTTTCATTGCAGTTTGAGTTCATTTCCCTTATTTGCAATTCTTGCGTCTGTTTTGTTTTTATTTTCATAGTAGGGGCAGTCCCTAAGAGACAGAACATTTGTATTTGCTTCTGTGACTCATTTTTAAGCAGGTCTTTCTTTTCAAGACTTTAACATTGTTCTGAAGCTTTGTGGAGAAAACCATCCCACTTTGCTGTCAGGGAATTGTGGTGCCAGCGTGTTGTGCCTGAAGTTAGGGTAAGGAGTGGGAATGGTAAGGAAATGCTGTTCCTCACTCAGGCTTCCTCGAGGTACCTGTGTCGGAAAATGAGGGGTGCAAGCTTTTAGACTAATCACCCATTTTGTGGAGAATATGCTCCTTAGAAAACTGAGAGCCATGGGTTCTGATTGTGGGCCTGCTAAACACCCACAGCTTTGAGAAGTTGCTTACCCATCAGCTTTTTTTCACCTCTAGAACCAAAAAGACAAAAATCCAATACTCTCCTCTTAGTTTTTTGCAAAGCATACACCAAGGCTTTTGGACAAGGATTTTGTTTGTGACTAAGAATGGGGGACCAGGATGATAGGACTGGATGATAAAAACAGAGAAAAAAGGAAAAGCAGCCAAGAATGAATCATTGAGTTGCTCCCTGCCCCAAGCATGCACACACACACACACACACACACACACACACACACACACACACAAAACTGGTTCAGGAATCTATAGTATCCTTCTATTGGATTTCTTAATGGTTTGTCTCAGAACTGTCTGTTCAGGATGGCTCCCATACTTGGGCAGGTAATAACTGTATCTTTGGCAGTGTTGTGTGTTACGAATGCCAAGAAACTACCATTGGAATTCTACTCTGCAATTCAAAGGAACCCGGTAGGAAGTGAGAGGCTTCGAACAGAAGAATTGTAAATCTTCTTTCCAAGATCAAGTCAAATGTAATCTCCCTAAGGAGCTGAATGTGAGCGATTCTGTAAGTGCCATGAGCATTAACTGGAAAATGCTGATACAGTCTCAGCCATAGGGGTCACAATCAATCTGTCAAAGTTTTAAAAATTCATTTTTGTTTGTGATTACTATGTCTGCTACATCACTCAACATATAGAGGTAAAAACAGTGCCTTCACTGTCTTGCATGGACACTGGCAGTGGGTGAGCGGATTTTGTGGTTGAATGTGTTACCCTCAAAAAAAAATCATTTTGAAGTTCTAACCCCTAGCAACCAAAAACATGAATTCTTTGGGGGAATAAAAGATTTCTATAGAGGTGATCAAATTAAACTGAGGTCGTTAAGGTGTTCTATCTTAGAAACTGTTATTTTGCTGAGAAGACACAGCTCAGTCAAGGCAAACTTGTAGAAGAAAGCATTTAATTGGGAGTTTGATTTCAGTTTCGGAAGCTTAGTCCATAATCATCATGGTGGGGAACATGGCTGCAGGCAAGCAGGCAGGCAGGCAGGCAGGCACGACTTTAGGGCAGTAGCTGAGAGCTTACATCTTAGCCACAAACACTGTGGAAAGAGAGTGAGACTGGGAGTGGCCTGGCCTTTAGCCCTCCCCCAGTGACACTTCTCCAAGCCCACCCTTCCTAACCTTTCCCAAGCACTTCCACTAACTGGTGACCAAGTATTCAGATACATGAGCTGCAATTCTCCAGCCCATTAGGATAGATATCAAAATTAAAAGGAGAAAGTTTGAATTAGAGAAGCATGCAAATAGAAGGAAGACAATTTAGAGATCTAGCATCAAGACTGCTGCTGATTGCCAGAACAACTTAGATCAAATTCTTCCTTGTGCCTCTTAGGAGGCTTCACCCCTAACAATATCTTCCTTTCCACCTTCGAGCCTTCAGAGTCTCAAGACAATGCAGTTCCATACGAAGCGACAGGTTTTGGTGTTTGTTACAGCACCCTAGGAACCCACTACAGCATTCAACAAACCTTCAAATTTATTGAATGAAGAAGCGGAATGAACAGATGTGCATGCATTTTATTTCTTAGAGTGGCTTTTCTTCCTATATATTTTTTAAGATCCAGAAAAAAAAAAAACCACTCTGAACTACTGTAGTCCTTTCTTGCCATGTTGATGTGGCTAGATTCCTTGTATACAGATAAGTACACAATTGTTTGTCTTTCACCTGTGAGAGACTCTGCTCTTACCCCTTTTGAATGCTGAGATAACTTCCCTTTATTGTTGTGTTCAAATACGTATGGCATGTATTTGTCCAAACTGGAATGCACATGTGACTGTGGCTCTCAACTCCTAAAGGACTTACTAGATGCCAACAGTGCTAGGCAAATACTGTACACCAAGAATCTCCCATCTTAATAGTTGTCCAGGCTTGCTTCTTAAGAAGTTCTGTTATCTTCTGAGACATTATGGCAGCATCTTAACTTTTACAAAGTGAATAGGCCCGCTGGGTGCCTGATCTGGCAATGATCCTTGTTATTCCTTGTGATACTGGGAGACACAACCCTTAATATTTATCTGTAAATGTGCAAATCACGCAAACATACTCACAACTGACTCCAGGCAGAGAGCTGACCACAGGAGGAACAGGATGACATCAAAGACACTTCTATCTAGTTTGGAGACACTAAGACCAATAACTCACAAGATTTTTAGGAACTAGAGTTTCAAGTAAGACGAGCTGATTGCAGGTATGCACTTGCTAGTCCATCATGAGTCACCAGGAATAGCTAATGCCAATAACTGGTATGAGTGTTTATTCATGATTTATTTGATCTGAAAATGCTTTGATGAGGAATTCTTCAAACATTTAGTTCCTCAACAGTGTTTGATGCTAAACTGAGTAATTAGTACCACTTTATTCCAACATGATACAGAAACAGAACTATTTCATCTTCAATAACTTTCCTAAATTAGTAAGTGGAATGGATCAGGAGGGAATTATACCCTAAAGGGTAAAAAATAACTTAACGAATATTGCTGTATTAGAAATTTTTAATTAAATATAGTCTCATAATCTAATTTTTCTGATATTTTATTAATATACTTCCACATGTAATTCCATAAAAGTTGTGCACACATTTGTGCAAATGTTTCTTTTTGCACAAAATAAAAAACAGTTTTGTGCAAAATCATTTAAAATTTTAATGGTGGGAGGCAGATGTTTAAATGCAAAGCAGTGACAGCATTTTCTTTTATCTGAATTGTTATAATTCTGCTAAGATATTTAAACATCCATGTAAACATGTGTGTGCATGTGTGTTTGTGTGTGTGTGTGTGTGTGTGTGCACTTGCCTTTCTTACAAGTGAATGCGGAAACCAGCACTGGAGACACCAAGTATGCCTTGAAAACCCTGTCTTTTTATGTGGCTGCCTTAGGGTTTCTATTGCTGTTGTTATAAAACACCTTGACCAAGAGAAGGGAAGAGATTTATTCTGCTTACACTTCCACACCACAGTTCATTATCTAAAGAAGTCAAGGCAGGAGCTGATGCAGATGCCACTGTTCATTGGCTTGCTCCGCATAGCCTGCTTTCTTTTATGCCCCAGAGCCACCATCCAAGGGGTGGCACCAATCAGAAAGGCCTGAGTCCTCCCACATCAATCACTAATTAAGAAATTCACTACAGTCTTCTCCACAGGCCGGTCTACTAGGGGCATTTTCTTTATTGAGGTTCCCAAATGACTTCCAAGTTCTTCCAAGTTCTTCCAAGTTGACATAAAACTAGCCTGAATAAGACTCAAACACATATCCTTATGTTTACACAGCAAGCAATTTATTCATAGAACTACCTCCCTAGCCTCTCCAGTAAAACTCATTGTCATTTGAGAAATGCTGTGAAGAGATGTCAAGGCATACTACAGGACCCACACGAGAGGTCTATTGGAGAAGGAGCAGAGACTGGTTCTTGGGGACAAGAGCGGCAGAAGAGAGGGGGAGAGAGAGAGCGAGCGAGCGAGCGAGAGAGAGAGAGAGAGAGAGAGAGAGAGAGAGAGAGGAGGTGGGCAACGCCCAACTTTTAAAAGGGAATGTAGCAAACGTGCATAGGCCGCTCTTAGTGGTTGCAGCTGAAGATGTATCCTGTCAGGACCCCAAGGGCAGACCAGTAAGGATGCCTGAATTGTTTCTCCCTTTCGTTTATTATAAAAAGGTAAAGGATTAGAAAGGTGATGGAGGATTCTCATTGGCTAATAAACAAACTGCCTTGGCCAGCCCTTAGGTGGGTGGAGTAGACAGAACAGGAAGAAGGAAGTGAGGTAGATGGCTCAGTCAGAGGCCACGCCTTTCCTAAGTGAGACAGATGCCATGCCTCTCCTCTCTGAGCCAGATGCGATGAAGCCAGCACCAGGTCAGAGATGCTGAATATTTCCCAGTAAGACACCGCTCGTAGTGTTACACAGATTATTAGATATGGGTTAGTCAAGATGTGAGTAAGAGGCTGATACTAATGGGCCAGGCAGTATTTAAAAGAATACAGTTTCCGTGTAATTATTTCTGGGGCTAAGCTAGCCAGGTGACTGGGAGCTGGGCAGCGGGAACGCAGCCCTCAGCTCCTCACTACAGAAAGGGGTAGCAGGTAAAGCAGGGATGAGGCTGCTGTGATCTTGAAACTGCTTCATGGTGACCTGGGGGGCATCACAATCTTCTGGTGACCCGAGAAAGCTGGGGTGTTAGCCACGTCCTGGGGTATCTGGCTGTTTTACTTCACTGTCCAGGCTCCGTGGAACCAACAGGCAATACTTGGACTTGGGAAAATGCTGTTCGAGGTGGATCCAAGTTGACTGCCTGAATCTTAGGGCACCTGATCCTTTCTCATCACCACAACATCACCTTCCTTCTCCTTCTATCCAATTTACCAGGAAACACAGGTGGCTGATGACTGAGAGCAGTCATTAGAGAGTTAGTACCTTTTAAATAAAGGAATAGTAAAGAGTGACATTAAAAATCTGTTCTGTAAGTCATTTTTTTTCTGAATCTGGGTTTCATGATTACCTCTGGGATGCGGCTTGTTCTTATCACCTGGACATGTTTGGTAGTCTTGTGCCTCCAACTCTGTGGTTAACAGTTGATAGTCCTGCAACAATAGCTGATTAGTTGTTTGATCAGAGATTTTTGAATGTATCATTGGAGATACGTAGAAAAGAAACTGATGAAGCAGGGTATGGTTGTTAAAGATAGGAGAACAAGGAGAAGGGTCAGGAAGGAAAGCATCCACTTCCATAGGGATTCCGAAAATAGTAGAAAGTGGGTTTTGAAGCAATAAAAAAACAAAGACAGTGGAGTATTCTTTTTCTGTTCTCTGACTGTCTGATCCAAGGACTACTGAAGCCATATTTGATGTAATAGGCGTGATCAGTGCATCTCCAAAAGACATCCTAATGTCAGCAAGGAGGTGTATGACACAGTTCACAGGATGAGGCAGAGGAAGATTGAGTGGGCACAATGAGTAATGTAGACAAAGAAGATGCAAAGGTTTGAATATAGTGGCATCCCAGGGATCTAGAGAGGATCAGACTGAGTGGGCACAAGCTGGTTTGCTACCTTGTCTTGCAAGAGAGGGACTAAGGCCACTAAGCCTGAGAGAGACACAGTCACCTGCTACCAGGACTTCGAGAAAAACCAGAAGGCAAGGAGAAGACTGTGCTCCAGAAAGAAAGTCTCACATCCAAGGGAATGATCAGAAGTGGGATAATCCTGCCAGAGACCTAATTGCCAGTACTGAATGGAAGGCAAATACACCAGTGAATGAGAATGTAGATTTGTTGCAGGTGGAAGAGAGCAGATTAGAATGCAGTATCTAAGGGATATTTGGGCCAGATCTGACAGCAAAGGCAGACAAGTTTAGAAGCCCTTAAATCAGGCACCGAGTGCAAGAGTTGGAGGTATAGATGATGCCAAAGTTCCCATGA
Organism: Arvicola amphibius; assembly: GCF_903992535.2. Classification (NCBI taxonomy): domain Eukaryota; kingdom Metazoa; phylum Chordata; class Mammalia; order Rodentia; family Cricetidae; genus Arvicola; species Arvicola amphibius. The sequence continues at coordinate 9,983,684 of NC_052056.1, read as the reverse complement.
GTGAGGCAGATGAGTGAGACCCAAACGTCTGTAATTCCTACCATCCCAGGAATTCAGAGAGGGTCTATTTCAAGAAGGCACGGGCTGCTTAGTGATTCATCAAACATAAAGTAGGGGCCAAGACTTCGAGCCCCAGAGATCCGTGGTTGCCTGATACCACAGCTTAGTGAAGCCAAAAGTCAAGAAACCACATTTGAGAGACCAGTCCCCACTCGTGGGAAATGGCCAGAGGTGGAGAAGAAGAGGCTCACCAATCACACTGGGGAAGGATGGAGGGGCCCAGTGATCTGTTATTTGGAGAAGCAAGGCTGTTGTATGTGGACCAGAGTCCCAGTGTGATTCAGACCGCCCGCATGCAGGAGGAAGCCCCAGGAGAGCCTTCTCAGTCAGGGGACCAATATTGTAATTAAAAATGCCACGAAGGGAAGTCACACCGTACAACAGGACTCACATTGGAAGAAGAGAGACAAGAAGCAGATAAGGGAGCAGAAAGGGGGTGGGGGAAGAGACTGGTCTCTGGGGACAAGAGTGGTGGAAGAGTGGGGAGAGAGTGAGAACGAGACGGGAAGTGGGCAAGACCTACCTTTTATAAGGGAACGTAGCAAATGTGCACAGGAGCTGCTCTTAGTGGCTGCAGCTGAGGACGTATCAAGACCCTAAGGGCAGGCCCGTACAGATGCCTGAATCCTAATACTCACACTGTGTCATTTACCAAGAGAGCAATTATTCATTCAGATTTTTCTCGGAGAATGCCATACAGGCATTTGGTCAAGGAGGGGCACCATCATTTATCAAGAAATAGGACGACTTCAGGGGATTGTAGAGTAAAAGATTCCTGATAACAAAATAATCTGTGAAGGGATTAAACATATTTGTATTTGATTTGATAGTATCTTATTTTTGTTTTGAGATCAGCAAAGTGAGCAGTCACCATGTCTTATATTCACCACCAGCTAAGGACTTGGTTGGGATAGGTTTCATATTAGAACAAAGCCAGCTAATATTTATTTGTGAGTTTAAAAAGCTGTACATTTTCACACAGACTCCAGGCGGCTGGTCAACAGAGAAGGCACAGCCATGTGCTGGACACCTATGCCATTATACTCGTAACTTATGACTCACGTAACTCTAGTTCACCTCTGTGGTGAAAGCAGAGTAGTATCCTCATCATCACCACATACCCCAGGGTGATGACAGGAACCACAAACAGAAATAATCTATTGCTATTGTTAACCTGGACATACTTGTTACTGATATATGCTCTGCTTTGTCCTTCTATAACAGGTCAACAACTGGTAATGATTGATATCTGGATGACTGGAAAGGTGCTGATTGATGTCCATGAATTCAGACATTGATCTGTGTGGCTCCACAAACTGCTGTATGCTGGATATCATTGGTGCTTGAATAATTTATCTTTGGTGAAAATCACACTGAATTGACACCAATAGTAATTATTTGTTTTCTCTACCAACATTTTTAAATGTCAATCATACATCTGTGCTAGTTGCCAGGAGATTGCTACTGTTAAGACTCTGGGAGCTCCCCCAATCACACCACATTCTACCCCCGAGTTCTTCTTCTGGAGTGATCTGTTTGCCTCATCTTCCAATAGAAAACAGATACTTTCTTGACATGTGGCTTGAAATATCCATTTCTAGTCTTACTGATGAAAAAGAAGAAGGTGGGAGAAGGGAAGTAAACGAGGTATTTTTCTCATAGCATCCTTTCCCTATTCGGAGTCAAAGTAGTAATGTCTAAGCACTGAGGTTGTTTGCTGTAATGTCTGTCTGCCTTGGTCAATAAAGTAAGAGGATCAGTTGAATGTAGCAGTTTGTTTTCACACTTGAAGGAGACCTTGTGTCACATATATGAGTAATGGTTGATGCTCTTTTCCATTTATTTTATTAAAAGTGATTTTAGTTGCAACTGATTTTTGAAAGCATCGAACTGTTTCATAATGATGTTAAACATCCTCAGGCACACTTTCCTCTCATTGCTGTGTAGCTAAAAGTTTTCTTATAAGCTAGCAAATAACTTCCTACATATGATGTTCACAAAACAAAGGCCAGTAGTAAAATGGTCCAACATTCCAAACTGCAAAAATTGGTGTTCTATCTTACCAAGGGGGAAATATTATCTTTCCTGTCGTTTCTGGGGATGAAAACAATGAACTATTTTTCATTTCAATTTTCTGCTTATTTAGTAAAATCTAACTGCTGATACAGTATTTCCCTCATTAGAACGGGGCACTAGTTAAAACCAGTTTGTATATTTGCATATCTGAAATCCAAGGAAGAGAACCTTAAATGGTTCAAGCAAGCACTAACATTGTGTGAAGAGCCACAAACAAATTAGACAGAAGCAGCTCTCACTGTAGGGGGGCCATTTGTGTTACCACTCTAAGCTTAAGTTGGCATTCTTAATTATACACACTATACACACTATAAATATTATGTTTCAGAATTTTTAAGCTTACATTGATTTTCCACTTCATAGTCAAAGTTGTCCTAGATTTAGATTTCTACTGTGGTCCTCACTCTTCTGCACGCCTAAGTTGCTGCTCTTGTGGGTTTAACTACAGTGAGCAAGTGAATGGTGATGTAGTTGAGGAAGAGAAGGCTGGCAAAAGTCAAGCAAGTACAGATAGGTCAAACATGGAAACTTCTTCATGGGAAGTCTGGGTCACAAGTTCTCTCTAATCTTTTCCAAAACTTAGATTTTGCATTAGTTGTGTTAGAATACAGCAGCAAAGAACCATGTTTTGTCGGCTCCAGGGTAAATACAGTGGAATATTCTGCATGTAAGTGAACTGGCAAATGACAAGTGCACCAGGCACAGAGGGCCTTCCTTCCTCTAGGTTTCAACTCCTTTTGTCCTGCAGCAGTGTACGCTGGAAATATTTCAGAGTGAGCCCTGGCAAATGTTTGATGACAAGCCTGGTCTTATGTCTTCGCCTGGGTTAGGTAACAAACATCCCCCTCTGCTATTCACAAGCTCCTTCCTCATCTCCAGGAGCTAAACAGGTAATTCTTTTTGACATATAGCTACTTGTCTTTGGCCAAGATGGAGCTGTGTTTCCTTCTGCCTTCTTGATCATCCCAGCCTACAAAAAGATAACAAGCTACTTTATTAAATGCAGGCACTAGCTCGCTAATCCCATCTGGGTCCCTGGGTATTGCTGCTTCAGAGACAAGGGTGTTCCTGGCTCTTCCTACCATAGGTCATCTTGAGGATGACAAAAATTTGTAAAGCACACGAGGGAAAGGAATAAGGAGGTTCAGTATCTCAGCACATTTAAACCATATTTAGTGGCATGCACAGACACAGTGGGGAATGCTGTCATAAAGGGAGGCAGTTTGCCGTGTGTGCAATCAGCTAGAAGTGACAGATGAACAGAAAACCTTCTCAAGTCTCAGGTGTTGTCCATCATTAGTTTTCAACATTTACTTATTTCTTATTTATTGTGTATATATACGTTTACATGCATGTCGACCCTGGCACACATTAACCCCCCTCTCTCGCTCTCTCTCTCTCTCTCTCTCTCTCTCTCTCTCTCTCTCTCTCTCTCTCTCTCTCTCTCTCGGCTGAAATAGTCAATGGAAAATATCAGAAATGAATAAGTAATGAATTTAAATTTTAAATTATGAATAGTTTTTCTGTAGTGTCAAAACTCATATTATTTCACAAAAATGTTAGTCATTCCTTTGTGAAACATGGCCATGTTGCATGGGTAAACTCCCTCCCCATTAATTACTAGGAGACACATCTGGTGTCAATTTGACTATCATGATATTACAATATTCTTGTTCATGGAACCTTTATTTCACTTAATAATGCCCATAAGATTCAAGAATAGCAATGCTGCCAGTTCAGACGTGCCAAGAGAAACCTACAAAGTATTTCCTCCGATCACATATATGGGAAGAAATGCAGCTTGCAACCTATTACTCATGGGTTTAGACATCCCCTGGGGACCCTGGAGTAAAGCCTGTGTGGACGAAGGAGGCTATTGTAGTGCAGGGTACCCAGGGCTGCTCCTCTCTCCAGGTGGGAACTAGCTAAGGTGTTAATTGCAACAGTGGCCTGCTTGCTAGAGACTGATCTTCTGCTCCTCCTGGCAAGGTCAAGGGAGACTATCCTTGCTGGTGGCCTTTGTTTCCCTGCCAGTCTCCTCCCAAATCAGAAGAAAACTGGAAATAGAAGAAAAAGAAAAGGAAAGAGAAAGAAAAGGAACTGAATCAATGCCAGGAAGGCCAGGTCTCCTGCCTTAGTTATGCGCAACCCTAACTGTAGAATTTTGTTCCCAAGGGGCCCTGCTTTACTCTTGTTACCATGGTGATTAGGGGCTCGCTCTCTCTGTCTCTGTCTCTCTCTCTTCCTCTCTTTCTCTCTCTGTCATTTTTAAAACCCTTCTCTTTCTTCAACAGGATATTTTCAGTTCACAGCTTCTCCTTGCAGGCCTCTTAAACCATGGTTTCTTCCTCCCCATTAACAGGCTTCCTTCTCAGTCTGAAAACAATTAAAATCTCCCTTCAGCTGTGCCCCACCTGATTTGCATGCGGCATCGCTCTGTTATTTCTTTAGCAGATGCCCTCATTGGAAACTGTACCTCGAGCTTTAATACACTCTGATCAAATATTTGAGTTGTATAATGTGGATATTAGCATAGTTTAAAAACCAACAAAACACTATTCATGCAACCTGAATTGACTTAGGTGCTTATGAAGATTTACAGTAAAATAATCTGTAGGAATTAGTGCCCAAGACAGAGAATATTCACATTTTCATTCATTGAATTTAAATCTACACAGCTTCGGCACACCCCAATTAAAATGAAAGGAAATGAGCAAGGGATAAGAAGTGCGTTTGTCTCCTGGTGTGGAACAGGTGGATGATGTTTTATAAATAGTCACAAGGAGGAAGCTATTTTTTTATGCTTTGACTTCCTGTTGATAAAGCAGAAGTGTATGAGGCTTAGAAGTTTCTAAAGTTGCCCAAATGATATCGTTCTTATTTTTGGTTCCAGTGAACTGTTGCTCTTTATAGAGGCAACCGCATTCACTCTCAGGCAAAGAGTCAGTTAATATGCACCTTTTTATGCTTTTCAATTGAGTGCTTCGTAGTTCTAAGTCATCACTCTGGATTTTTGCTTAGACTGTCGTCTCTGCCTTTATAAACCTTGTCCTACTGTCTGAGGTAGGCAATTAGTAATATAGAGGTTACCTATCAAGAAAGAGAATCAGACTATTTAAACTAGCCTAGCTGTGCATCCCAGTTCTGTTGGGGGCCATCAAACAAGAAGAGAGCAGCAAGAGTGAGCATGCTGATTCTTCAGTTCCTCCACAACTCTCTAGCGATGAGCTGAGGCTTGAGCTCATATCCATGTTCCCTCGGGTGTTCTCCTGTAGATCTAGGTTCAGCCAAAAGGGAGTAGCACCAGCTTCACCCAGCATCAGGATCTTCTGGGTACCAACATCCAGACATTCTGACTTAGGAGGTAGAAGGGACCTCAGAATCCTCATTAATTCTCAGGTGCTGCTGAGGTTGTTGACTAAGGAAGAACATTTTCACAACTTAGTGAAGGATTTGCCAAAGTAGGATGAGAAAGATGCATGGAAAACGAGAAGACAGATCCTCAGAAAACATCTGAGGCACAGTGCTTGGCATTTGAAAATACCCAGAAGATGAAAGAACATTTGGCCAACTGAAAGTTATAATTGTGTCTGGCTTGATATTAAGAGGTTTCAGATGTGCCTTTGAAGTGGCAAAGGTGCGACAGATCTGGGTGATATTATAAACCCTGTCACAGAGTTTGACTTCATCTTGCAGTGAACGGTAATCCACTAGAGGACCCTGAGTGGAGAGAGAACATCCTACTCTCATCTTGGACAACTAACATATAGTTTTCCCTCACACTTAGAGTCTCTTCCAAATATTTCTAGTGGCAGAGTGAAGTAGAAACATTGATCTAAAAAAACCAATCCAAACGACAGCCTACAGAATGGGAAAGAATCTTCACTAACCCCACATCAGACAGAGGTCTGATCTCCAAAATATACAAAGAACTCAAGAAATTGGGCATCAAAAGAACAAATAATCCAAAATGGAATAAAGACCTAAACAGAGAACTCCCAACAGAGGAATCTAAAATGACTGAAAGACACTTAAGGAATGTTCAAGATCCTTAGTCATCAGAGAAATGCAAATCAAAACAACTCTGAGATTCCATCTTACATCTGTAAGAATAGTCAAGATCAAAAACACTGATGACAACTTATGCTGGAGAGGTTGTGGGGTAAAGGGAACACTTCTGCATTGCTGGTGGGAATGCAAGCTGATATAGCCCCTTTAGATGTCAGTGTGGCAATTTCTCAGAAAATTAGGAAACAACCTTCCTCAAGACCCAGTAATACCAGTTTTAGGTATATATCCAAAGGATTCTCAATAGTGCTACAAGGACATGTGTTCAATGAAATGTGTTCATTTCATAGAAGCTTTGTTTTTCATAGCCAGAACCTGGAGACAACCTAAATGCCCCTCAACCAAAGAATGAATAAGGAAAATATGGTGCATTTACACAATGGAGTACTACACAGCAGAGAAAAATAACGACATCTTGAATTTTGCAGGCAAATGGATGGAGCTAGAAAACATTATTTTGAGTGAGGTAACCCAGACCCAGAAAGACAATTATCACATGTACTCACTCATAGGTGGTTTTTAAACATAAAGCAAAGAAAACCAGCCCACAAATCACAATCTCAGAGAACCTAGACAACAATGGGGATCCTAAAAGAGACTTACATAGATCTAATCTACATGGGAAGTAGAAAAAGACAAGATCTCCTGAGTAAATTGGCAGCATGGGGACCTTGAGAGAGGGTTGAAGGGGAGGGGAGAGGCAGGGAGAGAAGCAGAGAAAAATGTAGAGCTCAACAAAAATCAATTTTAAAATAAACTAAAATAAAAAAACCAACCTAGAGAAGCCTGTAATTGAGTGGTGAGGTGTTTAGGTGTGGGAGAATGAAATATGACCTGGGCTTTGGGCTTAGGTGGCAGGATAGAGGGGAGATGTGGCACAAAGAAACTGGGTCAGGAATGCACAAGCCACTGTGGTGTGATACGCTGCATGAGATGGGATTGCAGATCCCATGGCAGGGGACAAACACGCTGTCAGACAGAGTTTACACACACACACACACACACACACACACACACACACACACACACGAGAGGGGGAGGCAGGGGGAGAAAGCTGCCTCCTCCTCAGAGAAATGGCAAAAAGAGAGTGGAAATAGTCGGGGCTTGTTCCTGTTGTTGTTGTTGTTGTTGTTGTTGTTGTTGTTTTAAAGGAACTTTGCACCCGCCTCCAGACTACTAGTGACATAGCAGTCATAGGACCCTGGGCTGGCCAGGGTACTGCCGGGGTTCATCCTGCTAGGTGACACGGGCCAGCATCATGACTGATTCCCAAGACTCTCAGAAAATGACATGAGCTTGAAATTCATATTCTTCATCAGTGAAAGAGGACTACACACATGTGAACCATGGGTGCTGTGCTGTCAGGTTAAGTGAAGTCAAAAATAAGATCTATAACAGAACTTGCCAAGCTGAGCCTTGGCTTCCTGTCCTCACAGTATTTTTTATCTGTTTTTGGTCCCAGTGGATGCAAAGCACAGACCTCCAATGACATCTCCTTACACTTCTAATCGTGCTCTATAGTGGTCATAGTTTCCTCCCTCCAACCTACAGTGTCTAATCTCTTGGTTTCAAGGAAACTCAAGGAGATATTGTCACAGCACTAGAACCAAAGAATAGAATAAGGTAAAGCCATTATCCTTTCCTCATTTTACGATTTATTGAAAATAAAATTAAAAATTCAATAACCGTTTCTGAAAAGCAGTTCTGAAAATGAAGTCAAGTGTAGTTCCTTGAAGTAAAGTGGCTCATTGCTTCACACAAGAAGGTTGTTTAGTACATATACTGGAACCTGCTTATTAAAGCTGCTTGACAGGCAGAGCTAGTATAGTCTTCTTGTGCCCACTCTTATCAGAACGCTTCTGTGTGTTTTAGCCCCAGAGGAAATTATTTAACTTATGATAGAACAAATCTACCCAATGATCAACAACCTTTCCATAAAGTGTTATGCTGCATAAACCCTATCAAGAATGGAATCTGCTGGCCACTGCTCTGCTCTATTCCTTTCTTCTATGATGAAAATTGAAGCCCACATTGTCAGCTAATTTCCCAGCAGTGGGAGCAAATGAATTGTTAAACACAAACAGGCTCACAGATGAAAATTCTTGACTTTGTGTCTCAGTTTATAAGAAGCATATTCTGCTTTAACCCTATCTAAGGAATGTGCCCCTAGGGTTTGTCTTTATTTTTTTAACACCCTTATTTCTTTTATGATTAAGTAAGAGGATTTTCAAAGAAAATAAGAAGAGGAAATAATAGTAAATTGATAGACTTGAAGAAATATTTTAAAAAAAACCCATTCCTTGAAACATTGCATTTTGAATTATGAGATATATGGCTGCAGAAGGGATGTCTTTCTATTTGGTTTGAGTGTGTGGTAATCCCACAGATGAACAGCTCAGCTGAGGCCAGCACAAGTTAGGCTTAAGGGTGGGTCTCTGAAAACAAGTAGGAATGTGTTTTCTAATTTGCCAAGAATTACTTTCAATCGCCAAAGCAGCATTCACTGTAATGCTTTATCTATGTGGAAAGAAAATGCTCTATTTTCTTAACTCTGCAAGGAATGGATGGGACATGTCAGAGAGAAAACAAATTGTTGTTTCCATGAATAAAATATTATTGATGCCGTCAAGAATGTGTTTCTGTGTGTGAGTGGGCCTATGATCTTCAGTGGCAGCTCTTGCCGTGCACTTATGCCAATTAGAGCACCGTAAAGGAGCAAGGTTCTGTAATAGGTTTTGCCCTGGTGTGTGCTTGTGCTGGTTATCCCAGTCAAAGGGAGTGTATTCTTTTTGAGTGTATATGTGTTTGTGTGTGCTCGTGTGTCAGGGTGCATGCATGTGGAGGCAAAGGATGGACATCTGGTGTCTTCTCTAGCTCCTAACATTGTTACTATGTTTTGATATAAGGTCTCTTCCTGAATCTGTGGCTCACTGACTGACTGGACTAGCTGACCAGCAAGTACCTGAGATCGTTCTGTCTTCACTTCACAGTTGTGGGATTTTGGGTGCATGCCACCACACATTTTTACATGGGATCTTGGGAATCTCAGGTCCTTGGGCTTTCACAGCAAGCACCCTAAACATTGAACCCTCTCCTAAATTCCAGTGTGCCCCTTTGGACCAAATGCTGTGAACATCCATAAAAAGAGAACTTTAGGTGATACATGCAAAAAGTTATTTAAGGGAATACCTGGTGGTGATGAACACTCAATGTGTAACCCAGTGTATCTTCTTATTTAATATTCTTTTTCTCAAACGACTTCCCAGATCAATGGCTGAGACCAATTAACTGGATTCTGAAAGCTACACTCATTTGCTATGATAACATCTTTTCAAAGATGTGACCTCATAAAAAGAAACATCTCCATGGTCCAATTTTTGCTGGAGATATCTAGCAGACAAGGCAGAGGTGTCTGGTTGTTGAAGGTTAATGACAGATATGACTGTGACCTGTAGGGTCAAGGGCAAGGTTTCAGCTCCCAGTTTTGTTCCTTAGAGCACTTAGAGCTTTGCAGTACATGGAAGTGAACTTCAGCTCTGGTCATCATTAGCCTTGTGTTCTTGGTCAAGTTATCCAACTTCTATGACCTCAAATTTGCTCATCTGTAAAATGAGGCTAATTATACTTATCTCCAAGTAGGTATTGCATCTTCATTAGGAGTATTCAATGGAATAGAGTATGTGAATAGTTCATTAGGTGGGAGGCAAATTCTCTTTACTTTGAAATTACTGTTAGAGAGACTTTCATGCCACACTTCCATCCGGGCATTATCACATTTAGCAAGGTCATGCTTTACAACCACAATTTTGAGCTTAAGAAGACCTTCCAAGATTTATATACTTGGAACTTAAATTTACCCGTCTTTCACATATGTAGTCGCTGTTGTCTGATAACATCACTGGCATATTTACAAACACAGAGACAGAAAAGTATAGGACCACAGATAATTCTGGGAAATACCTGCATTCTGAGTAGAAAGTAGGTGCTCTTGATTGAATTATTCATGACATTAAATACCCCAGAAGCCAGTTGCCTAAGGCTTAATTTTATTTTGATAAGGTAAGTCTGCGTGAAATGGAGAGACATCAGTGGAGAATCTCTGCTTGTACCAGGAGACGTGGAAGCACCTTGATCAAGCAGCCTGGAAAACAAACAGCTCTGGGAGGCAGAGTGGGATTCAGGCAAACATCCCTGGTATGCTCCATATCAGTTTGTTGAATAGTTTCAGGTGGGCAACTTGTTTCTAATAGTTAGGTATTGCTTTTAATTACAGAATAAGTGTCCTATAGATTTCCTGTCCATCTTAATAATGTATTTCAGTACTCTGTAGCTGAATCATTATTGCTTTTGCCATGCTGTCACACTTGTCTCACGTTTGACATACTGGAAGGCAACGGGAAATAATTGGATACGATGTTTAATGAATGTGACATCAAGAGAGCAGGGAGGAAGTTCTGTGCTGTGAGTATGATTTCTTCCCACACTCCCAAATCATACCTCCCCATCACTCCAGATTTACACATCTCACATGGAATAGCTCTACAATGCAAAAGAAGTGTTGAATTAAAATTTAAAAAAAACAAGGCTGGGGAGATGGCTCAGTGGGTAAGGGGCTTGCTTCACAAGCATGGAGATCTGACTGGGTCCAATCCCCAGAAGAGATGTAAAACAGACATACATTACAATTCCAGTTCTAAGAAAATGAAGACAAGCAGATCCCTGATGCTTTCTGTCCAGCCAGCACAGGCAAATGAGCAAGTCCCATGTAAAAGTGTGAGGCTGTCTTGAAAAACAGTAATGTGGAGAGTGACTGAGGAAGAGACTTCAGCTTGTCCTCTGAGTGCACATATATATGCACACATGTGCATTCAAGCATGTGCGTTTATGTGCATGTAGCACTTTCTCTGGTGTACTTTAAAATGTGTGATTATGTTTTCAAAAAATACTTTTCAAAATAATCCTTTACAATATAGGAACCTCCGGAGGGATCACCATGCCTGACTTCAAGCTATACTATAGAGCTACAGTAATAAAAACAGCTTGGTATTGGAATAAAAATAGATATAGAGATCAATGGAATTGAAATGAAGACCCTGGCATGAATCTACACCTCTATTAACACCTCATTTTTGACAAATAAATCAAAACAGTATAATGGAAAAAAGAAAGCATCTTCAACAAATGATGTTGGCATAATTGGATTCCACATATAGAAGATTGCAGATAGATCCATATTTATCCTCATGCACAAAACGCAAGCCCAAATGAATCAAAGACATCAACATAAATCCAACCACGCTAAACCTGATAGAAGAGAAAGTAGAAAGTAGACTTGAATGCATTGGCATGGGAGACCATTTCCTAAATATAACACCAATAGCACAGATACTAAAAGCAACAATCAATAAACAGACCTCCTGAAACTGAAAAGCTTTTGTAAGTCAAAGGACATGGTCAATAAAACAAAACAATAACCTACAGAATGGGAAAAGGTCTTTACCAACCCCACATGTGTCAGAAGGCTGATCTCCAAAATATATAAAGAACTCAAGAAACTAGACATCAAAATACTAAATAATACAATTACAAAATGGGGTACAGATCTAAACAGAGAATTCTCAACAGAAGAATTTCAAGTGGCCAAAAGACATTTAAGGAATTGATCAACATCCTTAGTCAGCAGAGAAATGAAAATAAAAATGACTCTGAGACACCATCTTATACCTGTCAGAATGGCTAAGATAAAAAAAAATACCGAGGACAACTATATTGGAGAAGATGTGGAGTAGGGAAACACTCCTCCACTGATAATGGGAGTGCAAATTTTTACAGTCACTTTGAAAATCAGTATGGTGGTTTCTCAGAAAACTGGGAATCAATAAACCCAGCAATACCACTCTTGGGCATATACACAAGGAATGCTCAGTCATACCACAAAGACATGTGCTCAACTATGTCCATAGCAGTGTTATTCATAATGTTCATAATGTGGAAAAAACTAGATACCTCTCACCCGAAGAACTGATAAAAAATGTGGTACATTTGCACAACAGAATATTAAAAAATATAATGACATCTTGAAATTTGCAGACAAATGGATGGAATTGGAAAATATCCTGAGTGAGAAAACCCACACTCAGAAAGACAAACACTGTATGTACTCACTCATAGGTGGATATTAGATGTTAAACAAAGGATAACCAAACTACACCCCACAGCTCTAGAGAAACTAGGTAAGAAAGAGAACCCTAAGAGTGGTATATGGTTCACCCTGGGAAGGGGAATTAGATGAGATCTACTGGGTAAACTGGAGGCAAGTGGGGGTGGGGTGGTAGAGCAGAGGAGATGGTGTGGGTGTGGGTATGAGAACTAAACCAAGCTCTTGGGAGCTCAGGAACTCTAGAGGGACAGTCTTGGTTCCTGCATGAGACCGAATTGACCCTCTGCATGTGGGAGACAGTTCTGTAGCTTGGTCTCTTTGAGTGGCCCTGGCAGTAGGATCAGAATCTATCCCTGGAGCATGAGCTAACCTTTTGGAGTGCATGGTGTGTTACCATGTTCAACCTTGATGCAGCAGGTAGGAGTTTGGTCCTGCTTCAACTGAATGTACCATGCTTTGTAGACTCCCCTTGGGAGACCTTACCCTTTTGTAGGAGTGGATGGGAGGTGAAGGGGGGCAATGAGAGGAGGAATGGGAGGGAGAATGGTGGCTGGTATGCAAAATGAATTAAAAAATTAAAAAAGAATGGTTATCAAGTAAGAATTAAAAAAAAGAGAAAAGCTCAGAATGGACTTTGACGATTTTTTCACATTTTAAAAATTATTTTAAAATTTTAAAAATTTAAAAATGTTATATTTTGTTAGAATATGACAGAAATGCCTCACTTCATAATGGTGTGTGTTCTGAGAAAAGTGTTGTTAGGTGATTCTTGAAGATCATAGCATGTACTTGTACAAACCTGGAGGCTGTACAGGTTTCATGTAGGATGCTGACAATTGCTGCTGGGGCCTTGGTGAACAAAACAACACGAGATTTAAATCCAGCATGAGGGACAATGAAACAATCATGAGATATGGTGAACAGGAGATATAGGAGGCTGCTGCTGCTCTATCATATGGTATTGTTTTACATAAAATTTACCCACACATCCTCAAATAATGACGCATATATAGGGTGCTGATATAAACATGTAGCAGTCACATTTTTACCATTATTGATTATCATGGACTGTATATAATTGCATGAACTCCACCTGTGTTCGACAGGCCGTGCAGTAGGTTTGCAAACACTCACCTCATCACAAATGTGAATGATGTAATTATGATGGCTGTCATGTCACTAGGTGACAGGGATTCTTCAGCTTCATTATAGCAAGCCTTCTGTCATGAAAGCTTGTTATAAGGTGCATGGTCATGCTCAGGTGTCCAGAGATGTCGTTTTTATGGTGAGGGGAGTGTAGTGCACTTATTCTGAGTGACAGCTATGTGTGCCACTGTGAAAGAAATATGACACTAATTAGGATCAAAGTGGAGTCACCTGAGTTAATGATGACAGCAAGGAAAGACGTAAGGCCCAAAGGCTTATGAAGGAAACATCCTTATGTCCAGTTGTCTAATAGTAATTACCACGTAAGACTTCCTAGCAGTACAGGTTTACAGAGACTACAAGAACAGTATACAAACATTTCACTCAGGAAGATGGTTCCTTTGGGGCTATCTGGTCAACCTCAGACTGATAACACCACCAATTCTAACCATGTGGCCAAGGATAATTATTTTACAATATGTACTTCTTTTCCTCAGTTTTTGATTTTAAGAACTTGCCCTTAATCAAACCTCCTTAAGTCTTCCCAGAGTTTAATGTGTTTTGTACATATGTCCCACTCTCCCCATGACTAGTCATACCCCAATAAATATCTTTCTTTGGAAAATCCCTTGTTGGTTGTCATTTGTGTCAAAACCTTGTCTAGCTGCCTCCTAGTCAAGAATAGAGCTCATACAATTTTTGTTAACATTCTTTGTACCCACCCTTGTTTAAATAACTTACCATAGAAAATATTTCCTATAGCTTTTTGCAGTGAAATTTGATCAGTAACTTAGTAGCTTAAAATGAAATCACCTTATTCTCTCACAATTTTGGAGGCAACAAGTAAGAGATGTGGTATTGCACATGTCAGCACTCCCTGTGAGAGCTCTAGAGATTGACTGCCCTTGCCTGTGCCAGCTCTTCTTCTTCCAAGCAGGTCTGGGTTCATGGGAAAGTTACTCTAGTATCCCCCTCCCCTGCAAAAGTCCAAATGCTTTTATTTATTAATTTATTTAAGCCTTTTTCTGGTACCTCCTTTGTGTATTCCTTATGAACATACTAATTGTTAAAGCTCATTGAGTATTGCATCATGCACCTCTCCTGAAGATATTTAAATTAATTATATTTGCAAAAGAATTTCCCAAATAAAATCACTTTACAGGTTCTGGGATGAAGTTGTATAGAGATCTTTGCAGTTTCCCCTTCAGCTCACTACATTGCTTCTTTGAATTTTTCACCATAGTTATAGTCAGCTTATTTCTGAACTTAAAGGACAAGAAAGCAAATGTGAATTCTTCTTGCCTTTGGCTTCTTTCACTGTTCTTCTTTGAAAAAAAAAAAAACACAAATAAAAAGCATCAGCAAAGAAATCTTTGGAACACCTCCACAGTTCATTAAGTTTGCCTTGAAAGTAGATTGATTGGAACAGGAAGGATGATTCTGTTGTACATGAACAGGGGAGGCAACGGCTGGATGGACACCTTGCAACTTCAATTTCTAAGCAAGAACACCTAGCAACAACAAAATCCTTTTGATACAGGAAGTTTCTGGATAGTCTACCGTTTTAAGAAACTTGGTCTATAGAAATTGAATCCATACCCACTAATCCCTCAGACAAGAACTCTTCTTTGGAAAGAAACAATTGATGTGCAAGTTAGCTTTGAATTATAATAGCCTCACATCCACAGGTACAAGAGACTGGGAGTCTCTGCATCTCTACATCCAGCCTTTTCATTTACCTGAGATTCATTGTGATGCATTTGTTTCTTCCTCTTTAATGAATGGATATTGCTTTCCTAAAATTTAAATTTAGTTTCAAATACATATTTATGATATTATTGTCTGTGCTCAAGCAGGTGATTTTAAGATGATCTATAAGTATAACCAGGCAAATGCAGTGCTCAAATGAATTCTGCCATGACATTTCCCATTAATCTTGGAACACTGCAGGTGCATTTGTTAACACAGAGGACTTTGTATTAGAAACTCATGATCCTTTCTGACATATTAAGCCATTTTTAATTTGTTCTTATCATTAAGAAACTTTTTTATAAAAATCGATATTACATAAATCCAGAGTTAGGTAGCATAGAGTGATTTTGGGCTCTTGGGGAAGCAAAGAGAGTTATTAATCTTATGTAAATGCTCACTTATTTTTCAAAGCTTCTGAGTATCAGTAAGATGCATGTACTCTCTCTGGGAGGAAAAGAGGAGAAAGACAATTTCCTGTTTATTTAATTGATACACTGTAACTTTTTTCTTGGCAGGTAGAACCCACTAATGGAATCTGCAGAGTGCAATCATTATTAGAAATGTCACCATGACATTTGATTAGTTCAGTCTATTCAGTTTTGGAACACAAATCATGTGTTTATTCTAACAACATAATTAATTACTCTTTCTTTTTTTTGGTGTATCCAGTATATTTAGAGATTTCTTCCCCCCCCCCCTTAAAATTTTTTATCTCTCTTCATGGTTGAATTATTTTTCCCTGTTTGTTGAAAAGGACAGAAAGATTATCTGGTAGCACATCACGTGTCTCTGTCTTCTCATTAGTGATCTGGTTATAAATTTGAATGATTTATGCATTTCACTGCTTACTTACAAGACTAGGAACTGAGCAGAGAAGGCCTGAATGCTCTTCCCTTGTAACATCTCTCATTATCCCTTATTTTGGTTCTTGTTTTGCCTGGACTCCTATAATAAAAGCACTTCTCAGTCCCTATTAATTAATCTGTATGCTAAGTTTTCAAGCTAAGACATTGTCATTGTACTAGATGGCTTGTCCCACCCTTTAGTCATTTGTTTGCTTGTTCTGTCATCCAACAAATAGTATTAGGAACTAAAGACAACATTTAGTATTAAAAAGAGTTGAGGTCTGTGCCTCGCCAAAGCTTACATCTTAGTGATGGGAGGCAGGCCAAATACGCTCATGCATGTATAGTATATTATATTGGGATAAGCACTGTGCAGACAAATGATCCTAGGTGATCGAATGGGTGAATTGTTGTGAAGAGACTTCCTTGCTTTAATAAGTAAGTTGGTCAAGTTAATCTTATAAAAAAAGATAACTTGAGGAGATACTTGAAGCCAAGGAGAGAGAAGGTACTGTGAGGATCTGGGAAGTATTGCAGATTCTAGGAAGCAAGACCAGTAGTACTGGAGCAGGAACGCACCTGGTTTGGACGGAGGAGGCGAGGAAGCACACACTAAATGTATGGGAGATGACTTGGGGAGTTGGTGGGAAAACAGATGAGAGAAAAATACAGACTTTGAGTGAACTGGAAAGCCACTGGACACAGCCATGGTCAAATTGACCTGAACCCTGTTTTTTAGAGCAGTGATTATAGAAACTAGCTACCCTTTGAGTTCCTAGAATGGCAGAGTGACAACAGACAGTCCAACTTATTAGAAATTAACTAATGCTTGGGGGTGACTGTCTTATTTACCTAAGGGAAAGCCATATACAACCCAATCGTCATTCATTGTCTTCTAAGTGATAGGATTAAATATTTGTTCCCACAGACCAACTGGACGAGAATGTCTAAATCTGATTACCTAGACTTTAGGTAAGTGTCTCTTCATTACAGGATCTTGAACTTAATTGACCTCTAATTATAAGGAAGAATGTCAATCCACAATGCTTTCTGAAAATACCCACCTTCGAACCATCTGCTCCTTCCACTCCCCCATAATTGGTTCTTTCCAGCCTGTATCACTTCTCTCTAAAAAAGAAAAGACCCCTTTCTGCATCCTTTCTGTCTCTCTTATTTTTAGTTCTTTGAAGACCTCCTATATTTCAGTAGCTCCTATTACAGTATTTCAATGTCTCCTTATTGCAAACATTTCCCTGGACAAAATCTATCTTTACTTAGACCAGATGTGTGTTCTGATTGTGAGGGATTTTAATTAGAGTGTGGGCATGGCTGATGGTAGCTTGTGAGTAAAGGGCTCAACCTGGGTGTTGAGTGGAGAAAGAATGCAGAGGTACATAGGGGAAACGAGAGGAGCAGAGAGGCAATGTGGAATTGTATTAATAAAATAGCAGCATTGTTTTACAAGAATTATTCTTGCCTGGGGACTATACTTGATTCTCAATAATAGAGTATTTGTGAAGCTCATGGATTAACAGAGGCTGATGGATGGAGGAATCAGACCAGGAGACACACCAACAGGGGCCCTCAATTATCATATGCAAAATAGATGCTTCTAGATCTTAAGATCATCTTTAAAAACGATACAAATAAAAACTGAGATCATGACAATCAACCCAATGAGCAGACTTGGATGTTTCAGCAAGTTGTTTACTCAACCAGTGCTTTGTAGGTATCTCTTTTGTAAATGTGATTTCAAAACCTTCAATATTCCAGTGAACAATGACACATGGATTTTCCTTCAGGTGATTTTCATTCTAGTTAGTGGGCACAGATTCTAAATAAGTAATCATTTAAAAAGATACAGGTTATAATGGTAGAGTGTGGTAAGAAAATTATTTAGGGGGGTCATCAGGGAAGCTGGTAGATTTAAAATGGATGATTGGAGGAGGAGACATAAACAAGAAGAAGCAGTCAGAGGCCAGAGCACAAGTGAACAAATGTAGAGCTGCATAAGGTAACAAGAGACCAAAACACACAAGTCTCTCATAACAGGTAACATCAATGTAGGTGAACTGAAAAAGAGTGTAGTGTGAATTCTCATCAAAGACAGAACCCGCACATTGGGGCACCGGACTGAGCTCCCAAGGTCCTGATGAGGAGCAGAAGGAGAGAGAACATGAGAAAGAAAGTCAGGACCGTGAGGGAACCTCCATCTGGCGACAGATGGGGAAGGTGACTGAGCCCCACATTGGAGCACTGGACTGAGCTCCCAAGGTCCTGATGAGGAGCAGAAGGAGCGAGAACATGAGGGAGAAAGTCAGGAACGAGAGGGGTGCGTTCACTCATGGAGACGGTGGGACAGAACTAATGGGAGATCACCAACTCCAGTTGGAATGGGACTGATGGATCATGCGACCAAACCCGTCTCTCTGAATGTGGCCAACAGAGGGGGCTGACTGAGAAGCAAAGGACAATGGCTCTGGGCTCTGATTCTTCTGCATGGACGGGCTCTGTGGGAGCCTTCTCAGCTTGGTCGATCACCTTCCTGGACCTGGGGGGAGTTGGGAGGACCTTGGTCTTAGCATAGAGTGGGGAACCCTGATGGCTCCTTGGCCTTGAGAGGGAGGGAGGGGAGGTATGGGTGGAGGGGAGGGGAGGGAAGGAGGAGGAGGAGGGGAGGGAGGGGGGAGGAGGAGGGAAGGAGATGGAAATTTTTAAATATAAAAAAAATAAACCATGAGAAAAAAAAAAAAAGACAGAACCCGCACTGGAGTCCTCAGAATGTGAGGAAATGGGTTTTATCCATCACATTGCTATGAATATTATCTTATCTATCTGTGAAAAGTAGGCTGGAATCTGCTCTCCATTAGACCTTTCCTTGTCTCTGTCTAACCCTAAAAGCAGACTGGGAAAGGAGTGGGTCTTTACTGATACTAAGCTAGGAAAAATAGTCTGCCCTATATAAACCGAGTGTTCACTACGGAACTGCACTGTAACTCTAGGGGAATTAGAGAGGGAATGGGAAGGCTAGTGTTTATTTACAAGCTAAGTCTGGGACATGGAAAGGCTGTTTGATAAGTAACCACAGGGAGAGACAGGGAGAAGGAAACAACAAGGGGGTAATGTAAATGGTGTCATTCGGGTAATTTAATAAACTTGATGCAGTCAATACTCACAAACAAGCTACACGAGCAGTGAGCCTCAAGGATATATAAAGGCTCCTCAGCCTTAGCAAAGAAGGGCACTTAGTCTTCAGCTGGTAGGCGATTAGTGATAGTTTGTGATAATCTAGTAAAGCAACTGAGAACTCTAGCAATTATATCAAGTGGTGAAGAATCAGGGAGGCAAGGAAACAAAGCAACTGAGTACTGTGAATAGGAGAAACACAAAACAGGTGAGTCTAACAATCACTGTAAGTAGGAGAAACACAGAATCTGGAAGTTAACATATCTGTGGAAAAGTTCTCAGTGTAAGTGTATGACTTCCATGGAAGTCTATTCAAGTTACATTGAAGGATTACATTTGTAGGCACTTACCAATGTAATAGGAGGTATATACCAACAAAGTGGGTACACACTCCAGACTTCAAGGTTATTTTTAGGATATGCAATTGATGGGATAGAAGTTTTTTTGTTTATACTGATTTTGATGACTATAATCTTCACAGACAGAATTGTAATTTATATAATACGGTTGCAAGGAAAAGAGAGATTTCAAATTTTAGGAATGTCATTTGGAGTCAACCTTTGAAATTCTACCCATATACAAATTGGAAATAATTTTCTTCAATAGTATACATTTGCATATGTAAATATAAAGGATTTAACTATATTGTGGATACATATGTGAACTTAAATGTATGTATGTATAAATGCTTATCATCTATCTATCTATCTATCTATCTATCTATCTATCTATATTGATTATGTAGATGTCACATTTGAGTTTAGAGGAATAAGATATTTTTTTACTTTGGTTTAACCTGAGAAATAGAGCATTCGCAAGAAACATGATGGAATCGTGAATTCAGTGGTAGAAAATTACTCATGACTATCATTATTTGAAATTTCTTGTGGGCAAGGTGAGAAAATTACTTCCTGAAGGTACATTTACTCTTTAAGACCACTGGGTTGTCATTCCCTACCACTACGAAGTAATTTCCTAAAAGGCACAGCCCTCTGAATGTGTGAAGTCCCAGAGCATAGCTAAAAGCAAGTTTCTCCCTAAGTACGCAGTAGGCATTCCAGAAATGAAAGCTAAATGGGTATAATTTGAGTATCTGGTAGTGATGCTTATGATTTAACGATAACCAAAATGTCCATTATGGTGAATTAAAGATGTCTGCCCAGAACATTCCCTTCACTTAGTTCAATGAAAGATGATGTATGGGCTTCCAGAGGCAGCATGCTGGCTCGCTGCTAGGTTGTTCCATGAATTGCAAAGCTACCTATCCCCATGCAAGACATGTCCTGGGATGCAATGGTATTGCAAATGTAAACCTTTCCATTAGCAACACTTGCTGAACTTAAGTTTAAAGTGTAGACAGTAATTGCTTTGCTGGGAAAAGGAAGGACATCTACTCATATTTTTATTAAGTCTGCTCAGGATATAGAGGGAATAATTTCCACTTTTATCTTATAGCATTGAATAAAATCAAATCCACTTAATGCCATTGTATCCCACCACTCTGTAAAGGAATGTGTCCCTATTACACGGGAGTATGTGTGACTCCCTCCTCCATATTTAGATTATAAATGACAGATGGCCTAAATTATACACACACAACTGTAGAGAAAAAATCATTCTAATACACATAACCTGTTGTATTAAATATAGCATACAACACATTGATGAAATTTAGGCGAACACATGAATACAGGGCAGTTGCCTTTGCATATCCCAGATAGTATGCATTTTATGACTCCAGATTTTGACACTCCCACGGGTAACCTTTTATAATAGAAACTGTGAAGTTTGTGCCCTTTGGAATTCTATCTTCTGCAGCTTCAGACACATGTGGAAGCTCTTCTCTGGGTGATGGCCATTCAGTTTGTCTTTCTTTTGCCAGATTTTTAACTTTTCAGACCCAGTGTCTCGCCGCGTAGTGCAGGCTAGTCACAGACTTACAATCCTGAAGTCTCTGCCACAGTTGTTGGGATCACAGGTGTTTGTCACACACCGATCTCTTCAGTGTCGTCAGTATAGAACATTTTCTCCTTCTCTCCGTCTTGCTTTTATGTGTCCACCTCTCACTCCTTACCTGTCTCCTATCCTCCTCTTTCAATCACCTTTCCAACACTTCTTAATCTTTCTTAATGAGGGCACTAGACCGAGGTGGAGAAGGACAGCAGCCTTCTCTTACTGGCAGAGATTTCATTTCTTTAAAATGTAGCCAATGATGGCCAGACAGGAATGCCAACAAATTAGCTGGGTTACAAAGTAAGTTTAAATTTATTGCTTTCAAATGTATACACTAAGTAGAGACTCTGAGAAATTGTAACTCTCCAAACAAGCTTGCTGCCAAACTTTCTTTATAATTCACATGTATTTGTCTGTCAAGGGTGTTAGTTTTTGGAAAATGAAAACATTCTGTGAGCCTTGCTAACCTTCTTTGCAAATTTTGTCCTTGTGGAAGAGTCAAAAGTGCATTTTAGCATAGTTCTGTCCAAATTCTGGCAGTTATTTGACATAATAATGGCACAAACTTGAAATGCAAGTGAATGTCCAATCCATGAAGGATTAATGGTAATTGAAGAACAGTGTTTGCATTGGGAAGACAATGACAAAGTCTTGTTTTTCTTCCAAAATGACCCTGATTAGTGATTTGTCTCTCTAAACAATTTTATTTCTTGTAAACTAAAACAGACAATTATCCTAACTTCATGTTAATATTGTAGAGAGATCATAATATTCAACTGAAATGGTGCATTTGAAAGTGATTTAAAGAAAGCGCCTATGTGCCCTTGACAGAGTTTAGTGTGTAGAAATCATCATTACTACATTAACAAGACAGAACAATTATTATCAAATGAAGAAAACATGGAGAGGTGGCTCAGGAGTTAAGAATACTTGCTGCTCTTCCAAGGCCCTGAGTTTGATTCTCAGCACTCAGGCTGTAGCTCTAAGCTCTGGACAATAGACACATTTTTCTGGCCTTTGTGGGCATCTTCACACATTTGCCAGACACTGAAACACACTCTCTCCCTCCCTCCCTCTCTCTCTCTCTCTCTCTCTCTCTCTCTCTCTCTCTCTCTCTCTCACACACACACACACACACACACACATGCATGTATGTATAATAATCAGCGAATGTTTCTACAATGTGACACAGACTTTCAGAGGAAGTTGTTTTGGGTCTAGCCCCAGGTATGACTGTCCACTTACCATCAAACTGTGAAACCAAAAATGTTCCTGCTTATGCATGAATCTGAGTACATTAGAAGTAAGCTCTAGCTGTTGAGCCATGTCTGAGCAGTTGGATGAAGCCTATTAAGAACTAGATCTTCCTAGTGTGGTATTTTCAGCTGGGAAGAAATGCTATGGAGCTTATTAACATTGCGCTCCCTATAATATTAACATTGAATTTTGGGTTATTATATGATTTAATTTTTATTGCTAGTATGAAGCTGCCATGTACAGAAAGAGGTCTCCAAGAAACTCACAGCTCATCGCCAATAATGGTGCTTCAGATTCTGTCAAATCAGTCAAACAAATCTTTAGACAGGGTGACCATATAAATTACTGTGTGTAACTCAAGGCTCTTTTGAGTTTTAGCAGACACCATTGAAGCTGTGTAGGCCAACAGAAGGTCTCTCTGACACTTGGAAGCTCCCAAGTTCCTGTTGTTTTGCTGATGACCTGTGAGTTCTATTCTTCCCTGATCACTAACCCAGCGACTCACATCAATATGAATGTGGCCCTTCTGGAGACATTCTTCCATCCTGCATTCCTAGCATCCCAGCAGTCAATGTCCTTTGTACTCCAAGGCTTCCAGACTCACATCTCTGGCTACCTGTTGATCCGTGTTTGCTTATACTCTTCACATGGTGAACTAACAGAGTTTTCTATCTGTTATTATATTACCTTAAACCTGAATTAATGCAAACCTTTTTTACAACTATTTCCTAGGTACTAATAATTTCAACAAACTCTTCAAAAAGTATAATTGATAAACTTGCTAATACTCCTGAACTCAGTATGTCACAAATTTTGCAGTATAATTTCTGGATACTTTAAGGACAAATTTAGAGGCATTAGCTCTACATTTTCTATGAACTTGTTTTACATATTTTCATTGAAAGATCTATAAGCATAATTCTTTGCATGTCATGAATCATCTTTGCTGATGTCTAACATACCAATTTTTTCTTGTCTTGCTTGAAAAAAATCTTTCCCTAGTTTCCTTATATTTACAGAATAGACGAGTCTTATGAGTTTCTCTAAAGTCATTGAGCCTTCAATTAATCTGCCTGTTCCCTGACAATTCGAAATGGCTAGATTTGTACATTAAGTCACTCTTACCATGAATATAATTTATTTATTTCTTGTTTCTAATTCTGAGATACATTTCTTCAATTAAAGGATCGGGCTCAGATTTTAATTATTCTAAATTCAGTGTGGATTTTGTAATTGTGGTTCTGCATATTAATAATTTTATGCAAACATATCTACACTTCTACATGTTTTGAAACTTGGAATTGTATCTGATTCTCAGTAGACTACATACAATAGAAAAAAATTACCTGAGAAAATGGCCACTATCTCTTAGTCTTCATTGTATCTTCATGGCTTAGTGTGGCTCTTGGGTTTTAGAAATCTTTGGTTATTTTGAGTTTAGTTGGGGGATCAGATTACCATTTGGAAACAAACAGTGCCTTCGAGTCAATTTATTGATAATGGATACAAATCAATCTTGTGCTTATGTTTTAAGTTGTTCAATGTTTATTTTCATCACTGAGAGGATAAAATAATTGTATAAGAATGATGGCAAAATATTTATCTTTCTAACTTTGTTGTTTAGTTTCCCTTAGTCAAGGCTTTCTGGAACTGAGAGTCCATCTGCTTCCACCTCCTGAGCTCTGGAGTTACAGGTATAGGTCACCATTATCGGTTCATTTGTTTTATTTTCTGCAAAATAATTTTATTAGCTATTTCATGATTGCCAACATTCAGAAGCTGATCCAACACCTCTTTGTTGAGTACAGCCTGTTTTGTGTTTTCAAATGCTTTATTATATAGAGTTAGCAAAGCAACATCTAAATACACAAAAGTTCAGCTCATTCATAGTAGACTAGCTAATAAATATTTCAAGTACATACAATATAAGGTGAAACTGTGTACTTATCGAGAAGTCATTATCCTGCCCTCCGCCTGCTGGTGGGCAACACATGGGAAAGATCTCTGGGAAGAATCGCAGAAGCACACTGTTCTTCTGTGCTGTGTGGTAGAAGGCAGTAAAGGTTTTCTTAAGACTGGATGGAGAATGTTTTAGCTGTGGTTTGTGTCTTTGTAAAGGGGGACTAGATAGAAGGCACCATTGGCCAGAAAACAAACACTGTTAATCAAGCCGTTTCCACTTATTATTCTGAAGCAAAGGACTTCACAAGTGTACAAATTGATTTCTTATGCGACAGACTGCTGTGAACAGCAATATCTGGCTTCTCCATACAGTTGATTATATAACAAATTTAACACGGAGCACAGGCACAGAGTGTCGTGAGAACAAGGACACAAGGAAACGGAGCATACGCATTCATACTGTCATTTTTCAGTCACCCAGAAATTCATGATGGCACAGAAATAATTCCTTCACTAAGTAGCTGAGTTTTTTTCCCAGTTACTTCGTGGTTGAGATATAGTAAAAGAAGTAAATAAACTGATCACTCATTTTTCTGAATAGTTGAAAAATATAATTCCATTTAAAAGTTATGGAATCCCAGCTAAGAACCCGTGCTATACCTGAGTTTGTTCTTTTTCAATAATAATATTTTTCCCTTTGTCTCTTTTAACAAAACAAAACAAATTTAAAACTTTCTTCAAATAATAAATGGTTTTTCTCTTAAAATATTCAGCCACCCCTTACAATGGCTTTTCTGAGTAGATATGTGTCTTCTGCTTTTGAGAAAATAAAATCTAGCCTTTTATTGCATTATTCCAATAAACTCTGTTTTCCATTTTTGAGCTTTTTAATTCCAATGAGCTAAAAGTTATCTTCCTTTGATTTTCTACTTGTGAGTTCCAAATGTTCTTTTAAAAACACATTATACAGAATAGATGGCATCTATTCACCATGATGATCCCTGAATACAGACTCTCAGTAATTGACTGCATTTATTAAATATCCCGTCTGTCTATTGTCTTTGATAATATACTTGCCTGTCTGTCTTGCATTGATCTAACCTGATAATAAGCTTTATTAGAACTCCACTGTGAACATCCTGGGATACTATTACTGCAGGCTCTTAAAAGGACAAGAAGAAATGACGTGTCAGCTTCTCAATTTAGGTTTTCCTAGTAACTGCATTAAAAAACCTAAAAATAGTAACAATAAAATTTAGTTTTTCTAAGTGTACCAAAGTTGCCCTTAGTCTCACTGTAGCAAATGATACTGAATACTTTGGCTTAATTTACACATAGTTTTCCTTACAAGCATGGCTTAGAGACAAAGAAGACTTTATATGTTTGAATTTTCCCCCATGAAATTCTATGACTTGAACAAATGTAATGAGAACTCTAAGAGAATCATAGTTTTAAGGTTGTGTCATGTTAAATTGGAGGAGAAGCAACCATAATAATCATAATATATTACACAACTCTTCATTTATTCCTTGCATTTCTGGAAGAATGTTAGCCTGATTTGATTAATGATTCACAGAGATACTTTCACTAGTAGAGGAGAAAAGTAGTCATCAGTATCATCCATGAACCTAATAATGACCTGCCTGGGAAGAGATGCTCCCTGGCACAGTAGTGGCATGAATGTTATAGGAATAACCAATCACTTTCCAACTATATTTAAAGTCCACTTGATGAAATTGAGCCTACTCATGGCACTGTTTAGGAGAGCAAGAACCTGTGGCTAAATAGATCATAGGCCTATGGGAAAATGTACTATTATTTTGCTGAATGTTTAAAATATTAAAATGACTCCTATTAGTGTGTTACTCAGTTTTTATCAGAGAAGCTTCTTCATACAGCCAATCCTGTTTAATACAGAGACCCAAAGCTCATTATAGTGCAGAAAAGAAGTGGGATATCTGTATTATACTTCATCCTCTTCAAGGCTCAAATGATACTTCAGAAGAAGAGGTAGAAAGGTTGTTAGATCCAGAGGTTGGGGGAAACTGATGTGAAATAATATATTTAATATAATAGACATTGCATGCAACATCTCACATCAGCTGCTGTAGGAATTACTGCAGCCAGTAGCCTTTAAGTTACGCACCCACTTGGGTGGGGCCTCCTATACTACATATGCTGATGTAAAGTGTGCATCTGCTCTCTCTCTCTTTTGGCTGTGGCATTTTGGTTGCTGTTCTCTTTTCGAGCAGAGGACTGTGATCTGTGAGTCTACCCCTAAATAAACAACCCTCTATTATATTCAATTCTGAACTAGTGTGGGATTTCTTTTAAGTGTCCTTCTTCAATCAGCTGTGGTTGTTGGTTCAAAGCCTGGAGCAGGTCAAGGCAGTCAACACTGTAGCATGGAGGGAGGAAAGGGGCTCAGGAGATTCCTCTCCTAGTTGAGAGAATATTGGCATTTGATGGCATTTGGGAGGGGCGAGTCAGTTTTCTTTACTGGTGTGACCCATACTAGGATGCTCCTGCTTTATTTGATGGTACTCTTTGAGCATTGACTCAGTTTTAGGAGGGGTAGAAGAACAAATGAAGTTGGGAGGGGTTTAGGGAATCCAGGAGGCATCAGAATGGGTCATTTGGCAGTGTATATAATATAAATACATTGTATCCATGCATAATATTAACAAGAAAATAAGTAAAAAAAAAAAAAACCTTAAAAAGTACAGTCTTTCACCCAATCAATTATAGTGTATAGTATCCACATATTTCCACTCTGTCTGGGGCATACATTGTATGTGTTATCAACACATTGACTTTAAGAATCTACCCTATATGATTCTATAATTAACAGAACTTAAAATTTATAATAGGTTTTTAATATTTTAATCTGAAATATTGTACATGCATTGCCACATGGCAATATTTTGTGTTATGTATGCATTTTTTGTTTAATACATATCTAAGGATTTTAGGCTGTGTTTCTAGAGTAAGGATCCACCTTGAATTTGAACCCAGGTTTCTATTAATCCAGAGTCTATAATTTTGATTTTTGGACAAAACTAATATAGGTTGAATAGACAATATTGAAGATGCCTAGAGTCAAATGTGTTTTATACTTAGATATTTTTACATTCTAGAATATTTCTATATATATAATGAAATATCATGACACTGAAGTCTACATAGAGACACAATTTGTGTTTTATATATACCTTATGAACTTGGCCCAAAGGTACTTTTTAGGAATAGTTCAGTTTGTTTGTGATTTGACCTTGGCCTACCAGTGAGGCTAGGCATGGGATTTTCTAGTTGTGGCATTATATCAATGCTTAAAACATTGAATTTTGAAGCATTTCCTGTTTCAGAGTTTTTGCCTGGAAATTTTCAGTTTGTAGTTATAGTCTGAAAAAAATCCTTTTATATTGTTAATAAAGAAGTCATATGAAAGTCAAACAGTTAGTAGCTCCAAAATGCCATAAATGCTTTTCCTTAACAGGAAAATACAAACTTTAATGAGTCATAAGAGCATTATCAGAACCCCTTTACAAATGAGGCTGATGTTCTAGACAGTCACATGGGTTCTAATGGCTGAAAAAAGCAGGTGCTGTTCTAAACAGTTGCATAGGCTGTAATAGCTGAGAAAAAAAAAAAACTCTTGCTCTGATATGGCATGGCATGAGACCTTAAAAAATTCTATTTTATGGGGGTGGATGCAAACAATTCCCTTGTAAATAATCTGGGTCACAAAACTGAAGTATATAATCTGGTTCCTTGCAAAACTCCACAGTCCAAAGCATCCATTCTTTAGTTACTTGCTGTAGGTGTGCAGTAATTCAGCCCTACCATTCATCTCCCGTCTAGTGTTTCATGGTTTATTCCTAAGGACAATAGAAAGATATTGTACAAACAGTAGAAAAGGCCACCCTTCTCCAGCATATGTGTGCAGGTATGCTCTCCCATCCATCCATCCATCCATCCATCCATCCATCCATCCATCCATCCATCCAAGCACCCATCCATCATCCCCATCCATGCATTTATCCATCCATCCATCCATCCATCCATCCATCCATCCATCCATCTATCCATCCATCCATGCATCCATCCCCATCCATGCATCAGATCATCCATGCATACATGCATCCATCCATCCATGCATCCACCCCGATCCATGCGCCCATCCCCATCCATTCATCTATCCATGCATCCATTCTCATCCATGCATCTATCCATCCATCCATGCATGCATCCATCCATCCATGCATCCATCCTCATCAATGCACCCATCCACATCCATGCATCTATCCATGCATTCATCCATTTGTCCATCAATTATACTCATTTACTCCCTTTCAGTGTAAACCTTTATAAAAGGAGTTACCTGAATCAAGCATTGCAAAGCATTGCTACTGTATTCTAACATGCACCACAGAATGTGTTGTGCAGGATGTCTAGTAAAGGAATACTTTTCAAATGTTTCCCGGCAGTTAACTGGCCTGTTTTGCATTTGATGAATTTTCATTAGATTTTTTTTTGTGGGCTCATTGTTTCAAAATGATTTTGAGTTAAGACAACATTATAAAAAGTCTTAATAAAACCTATTACTTCATAGACTAAAAGAAAATTTAAATGATTTGTCTTGCATGTGGGGAGGGATTGGAGAGATGGCTCAGTGTTTAAGAAAACTTGATGCTCATACAGAGAATCCAGGTTTGATTCCAAGCACCTGCATGGTGGCTCACAACCATCTGTAACTCCAGTTCCAGGCAGAAATCATCTATTGTTTTGTGAAATGGAAGCTGTCACAAATATTGTGAATGAAAGATAGCTAAGACATTGTATATCGGCATATTAATGTAAGGTAGAGAAGACAGCGACGCTTGAAGAGAGGTGGGTGATGGCAGAGCTTGGGGAAGGCAGACTCTGCAGGGGGGAGGAGAGATGCCATAATCTGTGCTGGGTGCTTGAGACGGGTCAAGTGGCTGATGGAAGTGGGCAAAGGGCAGCTATTACTTTTGACTTTACAATTTCATGACTCTGAGACCAACAGCCAATTCACGAGAAGAGAGCCACGCTTAGGCTGAAAATAAACTCTACTGAGATCCAGATGCAGTACTCATTGTATTTTCCTCTCTCACCGCATGAAGGGAAGACAGAGAAGCAGACAGGCGTCAAATGCCTCATTCAATACCAGTCATCAAGCAGATGCAGAAATGGGCTTGGAACTCAGGAAAGTTACTCTGACTGAAATGCTTTTAACTTTTCCATTTCTGCCTCACTACACTGCCATCCACACACACACTACAGAACGTGTTCTTCTAAGTGGTACCATCACTTTTAGATTTAGCCGAACAAGTCTAAAGAGGGGAAAGTCACAGCCGATTCCTTTTAGCCAGGCTATCAATGAGGGACTCAAACCAAGTATCCAAATTGAACTCAGATTTCATTAATTTGTTGAAGCTTGAGATAGACGACAACAAGCTAAACACCAGCAGCATTTAAAATAAAATTGAGATTAAGCACTTCTTACAAAAAGATACCCTGAAGATACAGGAATGTGAGGTTTTCCTTTTTTTTTTTCTGATATGTTTTCACACAAGTTGAAATTTGCAGGAGTTCATTTGCAGAGACACAAATAATTTTTGGAAACAATTGCTAATTCAAAGGAAACAATTCTTCTTCCATAATTATTACCAATGACAGATTTATCCTTGTACTGTATTGGACTTTATATACAGAAGGGGTCTACAAAGAGAGCTTAACTCCCTCAATTTTTACTTTTATGAGATAAGCAGCCCTGAGACACCACTGTGCCAGTCTTTGTGATGGGAACAAAAAGCCCCAGGAAGAGGCCGAGAGGAAAATTCAAAGACTGACAGTTACATTGCTACATTTATGACTCCCTGATGGAAAAGTGGATGAAGTCATTTCAGAAGCTGAGGCTGCTCTGGTGATACTAAAAATGAAAGGAAACTCTTCCCAACAAATGTTAGACCTTCAGCAGCAGCTAAAAGTTGTCCCCACATGGCCAGGAAAGTCTGAAATCTATGGTATCTCAGTTCCAAATTACAGTGAGAAAATTCTCTTTTCCTCTCTCCAGATGTCATCAAGTCCCAGGAGCATTTTGGAAAATACCCTTTGACCTTCACTAGTCACATGACCTTCACTTGTCACATGTTTCTGTCACTACCTTTACATAAAGCTTAATTACCAAAGGCCTTTACTAATGACCAGGATTGTAGGTTTTTGCTGCATTTACCCGTTTGACTATTACCCCTCTATTCTCTCTGTTTCTGCCTCTTCCTCTTCTTCCCTCCTCTCCCCTCCCTCTCTCTTCTCTTCTCAGCCCCTAGCGCGCGCGCGCGCGCACGCACGCACACACACACACACACACACACACACACACACACACACACACACGTCGAATAAGTTATTTCCAAACAGAATTGCTTTCATTGCTTTCCTGCTCAGCCAACTATGTCATCAAGTGAAACATTTTCATCAAGTTTTCATCATCCTCCGTCAAGTGTCCAGCTTGATTTACTGGGGATCATGCCCTCTCTACAGCACACAGTTCCCTAGGATCATCTTCCTGATTTGGATCAGATCACCCCACACTGCCTGAAATGCAGTTTCCACCCTCCCAGTCTATACCAAGCATGGAAAGAGAGTCTCTAAGAAGGCCTTGTTTAAGTGTTCATCACGTGAGACCGAGTGCAAATCCTATATTTCTCAAGAAATGTATCCTGACCACTGTAGCCCACAGAAAGTAGATACAGACGTTCTTTCTCAGCTACAGTAAGCAATTTGATCCCCAATCTTCCTTTAGCATTTTTATATGACTAAAAATAAACTGCAGGCTGCCTATCTAAGAGAGTGTGCCAATAAAGCATCTAAAATGGTGCTTTGGATACGAAGGGTGCATATTGATTTGTTAAATTGTTAAGACTTTAAACAAACAGCACAATTGTCCGGCAAAATGCTCTAGCTCTGCTCACACTCTAAGGCAGGATGAAATGCACATGGCTGTGATTAGAAGAGGCCAGGGAGTGACCACTCCTTGGCAGAAAATCTGCTGGTCAGCAATAAGGCCGAGCCAGCTTAGGAATAGAGCACTAGCCCCACTTGTGAGGTAGCCACAACTTCATTTTGAAATTGTGTCATCATCTTCCAGGTGAAAATTGGATCAGAACTTCAACTTTATTTATTAATAAAAACTGATTCTTTGAAATGCCCTAAAGGTTTTTCGACATTACAGAAATGTGATAGTTATGGTTGTTGCCAAGTTAATTTATTTAACTCTTGTGAGCTAAATATTATGTCATAATTCTAAGTGGAAAGCTAACCAGCAATTGTATGCATGCATTTCATAAGCAAATGGGCATGTCACAACCACAAAGTTTGCACTTCTTAGAGCCTGTCCTCAGGACAGGGGTCAGAAGAGTGTTAATAAATTGCAGGAGATGCATTGCTTTGAGCTGTGAGATTTTACAGCTTCTGTGTGGACTGACATTAGAGAGCCTAGGTGGAGCTCTGTATGGCATGTGGAGATATGAGTGTGTCATGTATATACATGTGCATACACACACATACATGGGTGCTGGCAGGGACCATAGAGGGTATCATATCTCCTGGAGCTCGAGTGATAGGCAGTAGTGAGTCACCAGATACGGATACTGGGTACTGCACTCTGGTGGTCTATAAGGTCAGCAAGTCCTTCAACTGCTGAGCCGTCTTTCCGGTCCATCCTCCCCGAAAAGGTGGTGCTTGCTTCCTGCCACTGTCATTTTCTATCAGTGGGCCTAGTTTCCATACCTAGTCTGAAAATGCTTGCCAAATACTTCATACAATGAAAAAGCAAACAAATATAGTTTTAAAAGAGCTGTCTTTAATTAAAGTAATGGACTATGACCCCCTTTAAAAAAAAAAACAAAACTCTGAACTTAGAAAAAGACCAAAAAAAAAAAAAAATGCAAAACTTTCTACTATGATTCAGATGGAACAAATATAGAAGCAAACTCTAATTATAAAGTCACAAATAATGATATTAGACTTTTGATGCTAATGTCTTTAGCAGTGCATGGTAGGGCAAATTGCTTTCTGAGCAAATGCGTCACACTCTCTACAGAAAGAAATGGCATTTTACACTTCTGGACTTCCCCTGTTGTAGGACTGTAATAGGTATTTCTGAATTTTCTCACTCTGCCATTCTACTGGGTAAATCCCAGGCTAGTTGTCTAAGAAAAGCAAAGGTACCTAGAGAAGTTATTGGTGCATTAAGGTCATCAAAGGTAACACTCATTAAGATTTGCATAGTGCCTATAATATACCAGGTATCTGCTATAACAGCAGAACAAGAACAGCAGTAATCAGTCCAGAAAGGAAGCTGACACCTAATTCATAATTCAGTTCAGGGTCAAGTTTATTAGAAGGGCATCAAGGCTTAAACACTGAGATAAATGCACCACATTTTCCTTATCCATTCTTTGGTTAAGGGACATACTAGCAGCACTGTTTTAAAAGTTCCCCAAATATTGTGAACTTATGCTTTCAAAACACTCTGATGAAGCACAATTATTATTCTTTGTGGACTACAGACTGAGATACTTGATGGAGGATTCCCATTGGCTAATAAAGAAACTGCCTGGCCCATTTGATTGGCCAGCCTTTAGGTGGGCGGAGTAGACAGAACAGGAAGAAGGAAGTGAGGTAGATGGCTCAGTCAGATGCCACACCTCTCCTAAGTGAGACAGACCACTGTGCCTCTCCTGAGAGAGAAGCCAGACGCGATGAAGCTCTAGCCCAAGATGGACGTATGCTAGAAACTAAACGGTAAGGCACCACTTCATGGTGCTACACAGATTATTAGATATGGGTTAATCAAGATGTGAGTAAGAGGCTGAAAATAATGGGCCAGGCAGTATTTAAAAGAATACAATTTGTGTGTTGTTATTTCGGGGCATAAGCTAGCCGGCGATCAGGAGCAGGGCGGCGGGAACGCAGCCCGCAGCTCCTCACTACAGATACTGATATACATATAGAACTTTAATAAACTTGTGCTTCTAGGAGTACTGGTGATGCTCAGATGTGGGGTTCTAACTGCCGAGCTTACCTTCCTAAACATCGTGCTATATCACTTGAGAGCTCCTAGATATTAGAATACACACATTTGGTTGCTTACCCAGCCTTTATTTGCCCCTTGCTTCATTTTCTCAAATTTCTAGATTTTTTTTCCTGGATTTTACAAGCATAGTGCTATGAACTTGAATCTACATGAGTGGAGCCTCAATGGTGGATGCGGAATAGCATATTTCATCCCTCTATCATAGCTTTTCCAGCCACCATGGGTTAGGATGTGGTCTGGCACCCAAGAGAGCCACCAAAGGCAAATTTACCAGAAAAATATCAGAGATGACCATTGCTGTCTTATTCACAAATGATGCAGTTTGTGACTTTGAAATTTACCACCAGCTCCAGCCACATTGCTAGCATGATGGATGATGGAAGAAGTTTAACAAGAAACTGACAATATGGAAGACGTAGCAGAGTAATGACTCAATAGGTCAATCATCACATCATTGAAAGACAGTCACAAAGCTACATTTGAAATTTGAATTGCTGTGCATTCCAGGGTTGTGAGCCAATGAAGCTCCACTAAGTGGGAGGTTAATGTATTACATCACCTGACTTTTACATTTAAAGACCTAAGACAAAATTAATCATGTTCTTTAAAATAAACAATGCTATAAGGCATAGAGTAAGAATGAAGTACTTTAAAAAATCCACATGAATTCTAGTCTAGAGAGCAGCCAGTAGCATGTATTTTTGCTTTGAAAATTGCTTTTAATGTAGATCAGAAACGGCATTGCCAAGGGGATTGACCTTCATCCTTCGATTCCGTAGGCTGTATTATGAATCAGCCATGACGATGTCCTTGTGAAATGATGTTCTTTTTGCTGAGAGTGTTGGGGGCAGTAACAGTCAACAGACTACAGTTTGCAAACAAAACTTGTGATCACTGATATGGATAGCTGCCGGTTCTTAATAAAAATATAAACTTTTCTCTGCAAATTTTTCTCTGCAAGTTTATAAAAAATGAGCACCTTTCCATAAAGTGTCAAAATAATGAAATTGCCTTGCCATTTAAGAAAGAAAACAGATACAATGAACCAAAGCATAGTAGAACAGGCAACATAAAACAAGGCTCAAGTAGAAACCTCTGCAATAAAGTAAAAGAAATAATAAAAGTGTCTTCTGAAAGCTGTAAAATGCTCTAAATTTTCCATATACATTTATTTTATAAAGCATGTCACAATTCCACTGACATTTTACAGCTTACAAAATTATAATTCTGTTGCATTGTATATTTACATATGACCTATGAGACGGTATAAATATTAGTTGAAAATTCTGTGGAAACATGTTTTAATCTAGAAATGCATTTTTAGATGTGATTGGGTGAGCTGCCCAGGTCATCCTCAAACCAGATAATCAGTTAGTCAATACTGAAGTAAGTAGGTAATGAAATCTGAAGGGATCTTGTTTGGGGGATTTTATTTTTGGAGATGGAATCTTGTGTATCCAAGGCTAGCCTCAGTCTTCATACGCAGCCAAAGATGCTCTGACATAATCTCTTCCTCATAATCACCTCCCAAGCACTGGGAGGGCAGCCATGCGCCAACAAACCCCACTGGAAGCTTTTCTTTAACCTTGTCAAGAAGAGCCTATGTAAGGTAGACAAATCCAGACTTGCTTCTCTAATATAGCAGCAGTACTCAAGTTAGTAAGTTTATAATAATAGCTACAGGATTCTCCACCACACCCAGAATGATTCCCAAAACTTTTCATGGGACCTCCGTCTCCCCCAACACATCTAAAGGTGACTACTCTGTATCAATCACCCAAAGTGTGCACACACATTTATAAATCATCCTTTAGGGGTATTTTTTTTTAGGTAGGCCCATAGTCCCCCATAAACTTGTTATATAGATCCACTATTACTTCCTGTACTAGTGCCCACTCTGCGTCGCTCGCTGTAGATATGTGACAGTACCTGATGCCAGCCTGCTTTCTGCTCTCATAAGGGTTTTAGTTTACTACAGTATGTACAGAGATGGTGCAGAGTATGTAGTGTTCCAATATCCCTCCAACAGAGTGTCACTTCCTGGTGGCAGTTAGGAAGTTCAAGAAAAAAAGACGTAGTTTGGTGCATATACTCTCTCATGGTATCAGAAAATCAACCTGGTTCTCATGTCTTTCTAAGCAAATTGTCCTCTGAGCATGGTGGAACAAGAAGGGCAATGAGTCGGCAGGCCTGAATTGGAAACATTCTACTCTTCCTCTGGCAGATGCTTCTGCAGGGTCAGGCCGCCTGCCTTTCCATCTTGCTTATGAAGCTGTTCCTTCACATTGCCAACCAAATGGCTATCACAGGTTGTCTCTATGATGCTCTGTAGTTCGATAAAGATCACATACATATAGGGCAGGAAAAAAAGTTCATGACACATGAGAAAGTGGGAGGATACTCATTATTTATGGAATCATTAAAGGGCAAGCACACCTTTCATCCCAGCACACGTGGGGGCACAGACAGGTGGATCTCTGAATTCAAGACCAGCCGGGTCTACTTGGTGAATCCTAAGCCGGCCAGAGCTGCAGAGTAAAGTCTGGTGCTCACTAGCAATTCTTCATGCTTATCTTTTTCTCTTTGTGGAATATGATGGAAGCAACTTTGGTCCTAAAGATCACTATTAGTAGAAAATTCAGAGGAGAATTGAGTTAGAACAAAAGAAATTACCTTATGAAGCTAAAATGGCTGTAGCATTTGACCATTGGGCATATTGAAGTTTGTCACTTCAGTCAATACACTTAGTGCCTATAATTATGATCTCTCTCTCTCTCTCTCTCTCTCTCTCTCTCTCACACACACACATACACACACACATTAGCTTTTAAGCTTACACATTCCATTTTAAAATCATCGCTTTAAAAGAGATTTCAAAATGTACGATTCATAGTAATAAAGCAAGGGAATCAAGAAAACATTTTAATATATAATATAATATAACATCATACAAATATTATAGTAACATATGTATATACAGAAGGCAATGATTATTTTCTAAGTTCTTTAGATGCTTCCTGTTACTAAGCACATCTTCTTATGAGATTGTCATACGTAAGGGAAATGGTTTTGACTAAATTCTCAAGATAAGCATGTACCGTCAACACAGCACTGAGTAGGCAAGGCATGATGGATCCTGGCAGCTCAGTTTACATCGTATGGACTGGGCACAGATGGGCTTTCCTCACTGTGGGCATGGCTTAGTGCAGGGGGCGTTTCATAGGTAATTGATGGAAATATTTAGATAAGGAAAACACAGGGCTGTTGGGTACTCAGGACTGGACTCATTTCACACTGGATCTGTTATTTTCCTGCTGGGAAGACAAGCGACAAAATATAAGGCAGAGGAACATGTATTCCTGTTCCCATAAAATTCTGGAATAAGGGGAAAGAGTTTTATTATCAAATCAGAGATTAAACATCTGACAAGAATTTGGGAAGTCCAGAAAAAAAAAGTAGAGAAGGATTAATTTCAGTCCCCAGCCCTGGTGGCTTTGGCTTTCAGGCAGAAGAGTAGAGCTCATGTGGCATTTCAACACTGAGCTCCCACACTGAATAGCTGGAAAGGAACCAAAAGCTGGCAGGAGCTGAAACGTGAGTGGGCTTGCCTCTGGCTCACAAACCTAATACACAATTTCTGATGTTGCTGACTGGCAGTGGCAAGGACGGGCTGGCTATTGTGGACCAGCCTTTTAGGAGAAGTATGCTACCATCAATCTGATCTGCTGTATGTATTTGAGCAATATAGGACATTGGAAGAAGGGACCCATTAACAGAGGAGGGCTTGTTTTGATATTAGCAGATGAATAGAGCCACATAAAACAAAGACATTTCTTTCTGATATTCTGGTAGCATTCAGTGTCGGTGTTCCTCATTTGTGTCTTAGCACCATTCACGCTCTTAGGGGAATTGTGCACTTGCCTTACATAGCACTTTCCTGTAATTCCTTTAGAAATGTGTCTTTCTGATGTTCAGCTCTCAGAGCTGGCCAGACCCTCTGAAGCCTGTTGCCTTTTGAGATGCAGTGTATAATTTTCCTAACCCCATTCTCCTGCTACTGTAACATGGTGGAGAAGTTGGAAGGAAAAAATATGAAGAAGCAATAAACTTAAGACACACAGAGAAAGGCCAGACTACTGCAAGTTCAAGGATCTTGATGCATGTTCTGGATGTCAGTAGACTGGTTACGTTCTGTGTTCTGTTCCTTCCTGATGGTTGGCTTGCTGCTCTCTCTCTCTCAGAACTTCTTCCTCACCCCAAACTTTCTTTGTTATAATTTATCATCAAAGGAATGTATTTTCTCATTATAAATCATCCCTTTCATTAAGTTTCAATAAGTAGAATGGAAAAGAAAACAATATGATAAAAATTCTGTTGCTATATTAGTATTTACAAATGATGAAATGCTATAGGGAAGACAGCAGTCACTAAACAATCAGCTAACACACTTCCTGCGTTACATCTTTTGAATCCATCATTTTTGTGTTGTTAGCAACATCAATCCTCAAGAACGTAACTGCTTTACTTATTCCTAATTCTTTCTTCTTCCTTCTTCCACTTGTACATTAAAAGGAAAAAATTATGAGTTAATTATTTTAGGAAATTAATCCAGGATCAGTGTTACAGTAGGACAGGAGAGAGGAAGAGAGGGGGGGGAGAAGAAGGAAGAAAGGAAGGAGGGGAGGGGAGAGAGAGGAGAGAAGAGAAGATGGGAAGGGAAGGGAAGGGAAGGGAAGGGAAGGGAAGGGAAGGGAAGGGAAGGGAAGGGAAGGGAAGGGAAGGGAAGGGAGACAGCGAATGATTCATAATTTTGTCATGCTGTTCGGTTCTAGACTTTCCAAACCTTGGTGTGCTCACAAGCACCTGTTATCAGCCCCCTGCTTGAGGAATGAAATGTGACTCCACAGCTATGGGTTTTCAGATAATAAGGGTGATGTGGCAGCTGACTGACTCTGAGAATAGAAACACAATATGCTTCAAAACTAATAACATTTCTTATTAAAAGGGAAGACGTCTTTAGCTGACTCTTTGTGTCTCTCTTGAGCCTGACAGGCAATTTTGACTGTTTGTTTTTTTTTTTTTTTTTTTTTTTTTTTTTTTCTCATGGTTTATTTTTTTTTTATATTTAAAAATTTCCATCTCCTTCCCTCCTCCTCCCCCCTCCCTCCCCTCCTTCTCCCCTTTCTCTCCCCTCCTTCTCCCCCTTCCCTCCCCTCCCCTCCACCCATACCTCCCCTCCCTCCCTCTCAAGGCCAAGGAGCCATCAGGGTTCCCCACTCTATGCTAAGACCAAGGTCCTCCCAACTCCCCCCAGGTCCAGGAAGGTGATCGACCAAGCTGAGAAGGCTCCCACAGAGCCCGTCCATGAAGAACAATCAGAGCCCAGAGCCATTGTCCTTTGCTTCTCAGTCAGCCCCCCGCTGTTGGCCACACTCAGAGAGACGGGTTTGGTCGCATGATCCATCAGTCCCATTCCAACTGGAGTTGGTGACTGTTTGTTTTTATGTGGCTTCAATGAACAGACCTATTTGATTCAACTTCAGAATAGTTTTGTGGTCATGTTGCTGCAGGCACCAAGTGGAAGAGGCATTCTGGAGCAATCAGTAAAATTAGCTTCTTCAGAAATGATCTCAAACCTTAGTTTCATTGATGGGAATTTGAATAAAAAGGAAAGTGATGTGAAATTGGTTGAATTATTCATCTTTCAGGCACTAGAGAAGGTCAGAAAACCAAAGCAAAAGCTATATTTCCACTCATATGAATACACCGTCCATCATTACAAGCCACTGAGTGTACTGGTATTTATACCACATCTATGCTTTCATAAGGGTCTCATTTTCATTAAATTGTACAGTTATAGGATACAAATGCAATGCTCTTTAGACAACTGGTTTATTTCTTTGATTGGATCATAATACCGTATCTTTAAAGAACAGCTAGCTACACAAACATTGAATGGAGTTGAGGACTAGAGCTCGTTCTGCCATGTGTCTCCCTTTATTTTGAACACATTCATTGGAGTTCACTAAAGATGTTTACCAATGGGAGGTGGTGATGCCACTCGCCTTTAATCCCTGCACTCAGGAGGCAAAGGCAGGCAGCTCTGTGAGTTCGAAGGCAGTCTGGTCTACAGAGCTAGTTCTAGCCACACAGAGAAACCCTATCTCAAAACACCAAAAAAAAAAAAAAAAAAAGAAAGAAAGAAAGAAAGAAAGAAAGAAAAGGAAAAGAGATGTTTACCAACATCTCTCATCTTTCAGAATACATGTGCCATGCTAGAATTACTTACGATCTAATATAAAATATATGAATTTTGCACACTCTCACTCAAAACCCTCCCATGAAACCAAAAATTTTGACCTGTGCTGTGTGAAGACCGATTGTTTGTTCCTGGCTGCTCAGCCTTGAAATAACCACACAGTAACTGTATTAACTAAATCACTGCTTGGTCCATTAGCTCTAGCTTCTTATTGGCTAACTTGTACATCTTAATTTAACCCATTTCTATTAATATGTGTATCATCACGAGGCTGTGGCTTACGGCATAAAGTTCCGGTGTCTGCCTCTGGCGGGGCTACATGGCTTCTCCCTGACCCTGCCTTCTTTTTCCCAGCATTTAGTTTAGTTTTCCCTGCCTATCTCTGTTCTGCCCTGCTATAGGCTGAAGCCAGCTTTATTTATTCATTAATGGTAATCACAGCATGCAGAGGTGAATCCCACTCCTGGGTTTCCTTCTAAATGCCTGCTCTAGATGTATCTTTCTTTCAGTTTTGCTGAAACCATGCCGGCCTTAGATTTCCCAGGGTACCACAAAAGTGGTCATCTCTGAGGATTTCTATGCGTATTATTCTCATCTCCGCTTCTCACCTATAGCCTTACCATTCTTTGTCTTGTACCTGATTTACTTCCTACAGATCAACTACCTCCATGATTATATTATGTAGTGGGAAATATATACTCTCACTTACTTCAGTACCCAAATCTTCCAAGAGAAAATAAACTACCATGAACAGCAGTCTCTAGAGCAGTAGATACCAGTACCGTTCTTCAGTGATTAAATGAAGGAGAGATAGGTGGGTGCTATGACAGAAGAGTTAAAAAGCTGATTGTCAAGTTCCCAGACAAGTACCTTTAACTGCACCCTTTACCCCTTTATTGAAGATGGTCAGAAAATAATTGAATGACAGCCTTCACTTGCTTTTCTATTTATTTACTGTTTTACAAAAGCAACCTTGATGTCAAACTTTACTTTTTAAGTTTCACAGGATCTGATTTGTTTCCAGTAAGTGATCACTGCATGTTGCAGCATCTGTCTCAAAAGCTGCCTGGTGTGAACGCCACTATGAGCGGATTAGAACACAGACAAGAATTCTTTTCTGTGGATGCTTTAATTACCTTTGGATCTCATAGATGAAGCAAGCTGTGTCTAGCATCTAGTTCGGGCTCACTTGTGAAGTGAGGAAGAAATACAGAGATGAGTGTTTATGCTACTCTGATCCCAGACATGCCAGAGGGTGAGGTCATCTTAGAAGGCATGCTGTCAATCAGCTCCCCTGGGTCTCATTAAAGGGCTGCCTCTGATCAGTGTGCTCAGGTTTCCATACGCAAGAAACCCGAGGCACTATTTTTGTTGACATATTTGACATCTACTTTAAGCATTGTGTCCTTTGTGACTGGAAACAAAGCCATCACGGTTGGAGTTTTAAATTTTAAGAAAAAATTTATATAGAAGAATAAAACATAAAATATTTCATATAAAAAGACACACCAGCCTTTTTAGTGCATTTGTATAAAAGCGCCATGCATACAGTACTGACTTCATCTGGACAACCTGACATGGTGTTTCTCCAGGCAGTTTATGTAAAGAATGATGATGTAGTTCTTCTTTCTTTGTCTTTCTTTCTTTCTTTCTTCTTTCTTTTTTCTTAGGGAGGGATTCCTTCATTACTTCAGGATAGGAAGGGGATTACTCAACGACTACCTACAAAACTCCTCCCTCCCTTCTTCCTTCTTCCTTCCTCTTCTTCTTCTTTCTTTCTCTCTCTCTTTCATCTCCTCTCTCCCTCTCTTCTCACACACACCCACACCGAAGAGAGAGAGAAATTAGAGAGAGAGAGAGAGAGAGAGAGAAAGAGAGATAACTTTCTTTTAGCACACACATGCAAAAACCTTTACTGCTAAAGGATGTGTTTTCAAGCTTTGGTGACAGCACTCACAGTGGAACTGTTGACATTCTCTCCCTAAAGCACTGTAAGTGTTGACTTAAATAATTCAGTATAATGTGCTGCCAGTTTGAAGTAAAGCACCTGAGAATGAATTCTTGCCATAGGAGGGAGAACTTGACACATTACTCAAACTATGATGCCATGTTTGTACCATCATGATTTAAATAGAATTGCATCCTACATAGATGAGGCTTTTAGCCAAATTCCAGGACAAAGCAAAGACAGAGAAATTCCTAGGAATAGATAATTATTCTCACAGAGTGCCATCAATCCACTTGTGTGTTTTGTTGAGGAGGGAAATGTCACATCCATTATACTGAAAGTTAAGTTTACAGAGCCAGTATTGCTGAGTGTTATGGGCACAGGGATAAGCATGGACGCACAGCATGAAACAATGTGAGCTGAGCTATAATTTCACTATCTCAGGACGGCGGCTTTCAGTAGAGTCCGTACAGGACTATGTCCTGGGCATAGCAAGCTGACAACACAGTGCTTGAGACTCATCTATGTCTTCTTCATGTTATTTAATTTGATTTCCTCAAGTCTGGATTGTGATCAGCACTGATTCTCCATTGAGAAGCTAATTCCAAACAGCAAAGTGTCTCGTCTTCTCAACACATACTAAGCACAGCAGTTACAGGTTGGACTTAAAAGC
This sequence comes from Arvicola amphibius, assembly GCF_903992535.2. Classification (NCBI taxonomy): domain Eukaryota; kingdom Metazoa; phylum Chordata; class Mammalia; order Rodentia; family Cricetidae; genus Arvicola; species Arvicola amphibius. The sequence continues at coordinate 9,941,275 of NC_052056.1, read as the reverse complement.
CTTCCATTTCCACTTTTTTGATTGCGGTGATTTGTGGTTCCTTTGTGCTAGGAGACTGACAGACAGGCAGAGGCAGTACACATTGCAATCAGCTGACTCTCCATGAATGTTTAATGCCGCTCAGCTGCTCCTCCTGCTCTGATTTTGGGATACCGGGTGTTAGGCGAGCACAAAAGCAGACGCAGGATGTCCTACCGAGCTTCCAGGAGTCGGGGTGCACAAAGGCAACTGTGCCATTTAAAGTCTAATTGTCAGGGTCCTAGATCACAGGACGCCCCAAGTTCACCAGGAGATAAATAAGTCGGAGGACGCCCAAGGAGATACATCAAGAGCCTCTCTTTTCTGTCTCTCTCCATAGTGATTCCAACTGTGTATTTCAGGTTGTAGGTTGTTATGGTGGTCAAAGGGGGAAACTTTGGGAAGCTAGATGAGAACGCAAGTTGGAGAAGAACTCCGTTTTAACATCTCTGCCTGTGAGGGAAGTTGGAGATAACAGCTGAGCTGAGGGCGCACACGGCCGACTGAAGGATGGTGGCTGAGCGTGTGATCTCCAGGATAAATTTCCCCACTTGTATTGTTTTCAAACACCAAGAGCAGACAGAATATGAGCATCTACATTCTTTGATACCAGAAGACCTCTTTCCGAGCTAACCTCCACTTAGCAGATCTACAGTCAGGACCCGGTTACTCACCCACTCTGTAAAGTGGGAGTGGTCACTACACCTACCCTGTAAGTTTTTTGTGGGTGGACAAAGTAAGTTAATGCATGACAATAACACCTTGCCCCAAATAAGCAGTCAATTGATCTTGGGATTATTCTACACTTCCAAAGAAGGTAGGATAGGCTATGAACTGTATAGAGACTACAGATTCAAGTCTGTGTAGTCTTTTCCTCTCTCAGTCACTTTGAACAGCATCCTTACTTCTGTAGGCATCAATTTCCCTATCTGTAAATCGAAAATATTTGCAGTGATAATTTACTAATATATGCTTAAAATTAGAGAGGAAACCCCTTAAATGTCCTTAACATGATCTCTGCTGTGTTTCATTTACTCCCTGCCGTGAGCTGTGATTTAATAGCAAAGGAAGCTGCTGCTTGTGAAGGGACAGGACACTGGCAGAGATGGGCACTATAACACTCACATACAGATCACTTTTCTTACAGAGTGAATGTTCCCAGTAATAGAGGAATGAAAATCTATGCTTTTTTTCTGTCTCAACTCTAAAATACTTTTGTGAAAAGAACAAACCATAAGAAAAGCATATTTATTGAGAATGTCCTTTTCACTCTATGGCAAGTTCTGTTGGATTTTTAGAATAATTGATATAGGGACAATTAAAACTACCACTGGTCGGTAACAATCGGGGAGAATAATGAACGTTTAATAGTAAGCTAAGTCAGAGTGATTATTATTTTTATAAATTTCAAAGTTAAAGTTAATTCTTTTAATTAAATTTCATTTTATTTACCATTCTTTTCATTTATTTTACATACCAACCAGTTTCCCCTCCCTCTTCTCTTCCTGTTCCCTTCCTTTGCCTCCCATTTACCCCACTCCCCTTCTTCTCTTCCTCCATCTCCATCTAGAAAGGTGCAGGCCTCCCATGGTCTAAGCATCACCCAGACCCATAGCTTTGAAATCCTATGGCTGTATGGTTAGCACTAGTATTAACAAGTTACTAATGTGGATATTGGATTATTTTCTGCCCTTACTCATTTTACTTCATAAGGCAATCACACACCACTCTGTTGATGATGATGTGACTTTTTGATCACTGTCTGGTGGATGGTTAAACACACACTGAGTCATCTTAGCTTTTGTCCCATCTTGAGTTTCTTCCCTCTGTTCTGCCAGCAGCATGCCCAGGAGAACAGCTGCTTGCTCAGAGAAATCACACGAAACTCAATTGAGCCATGCGGAACCTGAAAAATTGCAGAGGACCTGCAGCCATCATGAAATATGAAGAATAAATTAAATATTTGCTTTTGTAAGCCACTGGGAATTAAGGCTTGTTGGCTGCTTCAATGAGAGCTGAATAACAAATACAGAACCATTTTTATAGAGAACTAGCTATACCCCCAATGCTTGGGCAAGCATTAAACATACTTTTTCCTCTATTCCTGTGGGTTAGAAATTATTATTCATATTAGGTATATGAGGAATGGAGTAAATAACTTGTGAATAATACACTGTATAATTTATTAGGAACCAAATTGGGATGCTATTTAGGTTCCATCTATGTCCAAAGTCTGGAGTCTTAGATTGCATGGGGTAGCACATTCCAAGGAAGAAAAATATTAGGGAAAACCTGAAAATTAGGTGGGGAAATGCATCAGTCAGTAAAGTGCTTGCCTTGCAAGAATGAGGGCCTGAGTTCAATACTTAGAACCCACCAAAAATAAATAAGTAAATAAATAAATACATAAATAAATATAAAAGCCAGGACTTGATGACACACAATTGGGATCCCAGGACTACAGAGGTAGAGACAGGGAAACAGCTGGAGCATCCTGCTAATCACCCCAGCCTTCGTTGTTCATGACAAGTCAGGGAGAAACTTCTCAAAAAACAAAAATGGTGGTCGGTGCCTTAGAATAATAGCCATGGTTGACCTCTGACCTCCACACTTATGTACACTCACGTGTACACACGCACGGATACACATGTACTCATAGGCAAAAGCATGATTGCACAAGCACAAAGACATGAACACACATGCAAACATGCACAAAGACAATACTATGGGATCAATTAGTTTTAAAGGTAAGACTTGCCAAAATGTTAGCTGTTCAGTATAGTTTAAGTTAAAAATTCTTTTTTTTAAAAGCATGTATCTATTTATATGTTTGGGTTGGGGGAGTAGGTTGGTGTGCCTATACAATACTGCCTGGCAGAGTCAGAGGGCAGCATATCTGAGCTGATTCTCCACTTCCATCACATGAGTTCTGGGAAGAACACTCAGGTCTTCAGGCCTGGAGGCAAGCACCTTTACCTACTGAATCACCCTATTAGCCCTAAAATGTCTAAATAAAAACCCAAAACTGAAAACAATGAAGGCAATATTTTCCATACAGATCAAAAAGCAAACAATAAATACTAAAATAACAACAAGAACATTTTGCAGGATCAACCCTTCTGCTGAGGATTTTCATTCCTGACCTAGACAACAAAACCCACACTACCAGAATGTTTTAAATTCTCGTGGAGGAAAGAAGTCAGTTTTTTATTCTAATCCTTCTAGATTCTTAGCAAGGGCCCCATAGCTCTTTCTATATAAACCCTGGCCTTAAGAAAGGCCCCCGGTGACTCCTTGACTTTCTCTCCTTAACCCAGCCTTGAGGATTTCTCTCCGTCTGACAAATGAATAATTCAAAATTAGAAGCTGCAACCAGAGCCACACCATTCCCCAGCCTACCAACTTGGTCATATCCTCATTATGGGAAAAGCCATTCCAAAAGGCAAACAGCTTTTCATAATTGTTATTTAATGGATATTGCTGGCTCCTGGGAGTTCTTTCTCAGTATCTATTTGTAATTCAAAGGTCAGCATAATACCATTGGCGTGCACAAGGATTCTGGGAGATTTGTTGCCCTGATTGAAATTCAGATATCATGACAGAGAAGATTAGTCTGTGAGTCTCTGCGGGAGCTTCTTGGGTCACTGTGAGGAGGAATTTGACCTTGTCCTAATCCCAGGGCTTCACTAGTCACTAAGAAAACTGACCCATGAATGGGAGATAGGGCCTGGAATGTGTGCTCATTCACTCTCTCGGCCTAGGGGCCAAGCTATCAAGCTTATGTTCTCCCAAGGCCATTATCCTTCCCTGTAAGTGGCTTTAATATCACCTAAATAGGTCTCTCCTTAAGGTAATTTAAGCAGAAGAAGGCAGCCCAGGGGAGTAATTTGGGACTCATGTACGTACAGATTTGCAGGATTTATATGGCAAGCCACATTTAAATTAGCAATGACAGCCTCATTCCATGATATTATATATTGAAATATTATTCAACAAGAAAGCTATTTTCCAAGTAGGTATGGGTGATGATTATTTATTAGTTTTAAATGCATCCCTTCTTCCCATCTCACCAAACACCACTTCCATTTTGAAGGAGGTTAAAGCTCTCACACACTGAAATTTATGTGTAAAGACGGACAGCTTAGAGGCATGTGTGGCTTGAGATGAAGGGGGGGAAATTAGTGCATAAAGTTCACAGAATTTATGGAAGATGCTTGCTTATGTCAAAAGTAGAGACAAATTAAAAAACCAAAAAAAAAATCTCCTGGAATATCAGCATGGGCTGTCTGCGTATATCTGAGAAGGGAGGTGGGAGGCAGAGGAGCCAGAGGGAGATGGGGAGAGAGCAAGAGAGAGATGGGGGAGGGGAGAGAGTAAAACAGGGTGGGGGGAGGCGAGAGAGAACACAGAAACAGATTATTTTTCATTTTCTTCTTTCTATTCTATTTTGGAGGGTGATATTTGGAGTTCACTGTTGAGGTTATTTCCAATCAAATCGCATTCAACCCTGGAACAATGTATAGGTTGTCAGCATGAACGCTGGTGGGTTATGGGGCAAACAGCCTCCAGGTTGAAATGGAGGATATAAAATTAACTTCTATAAGGTCAACATAATTCCTCCTCCTCCAGAGAAATTCTGACAGGAAAATTGAAGCTAGAGGTTTGAAAGGAGGAGCCACCAGAACCTGAAATAAAAACTCAGAGTTAAAAAAAAATCAGACTTTGAAAGAGAGAAAGCAAGATTAGTCATGACAAAGGGAGGGGAGCCACCCACTAGAACCCTCTCACCTCACCATGTTAAATAATGGCTTAAACTTAGGACAAGACTAACGTAGGCTACCGGGCTACCGACATTTGGATTTGATGTTAAGTACATGAGACTTCTAAGGAGGATGTGAGTAAAGGGAACTTTTCCTATGAGTTTCTAGGAAGTCTCCAGGAGATTAATCGCAACTACAAGCTTCCATACAGAGTGCTCTTCACATGACGCTGTGTGTTGGGTTTTGCGTTTATTTTTCAGGTGCTAGAGAAGAGCTAAGGTCACAGATGAACCAGCTGTACACACATGCCGATGACCACCAGAGGCTAAGTGCTATTCAGTTGGTTCTTGAAAATACACTGAACCAAGTTTCAACTTTGCTCTTATGTTATCATATTTGATACGATCAAGTTTCTCCTAATCCTTTCACCAGAATTGCTTTAGTCAAGGCCACCAGTAACGTGTTTTAATAAGTCCAGTGTCCATTCCTTGGAACCTGTCTTTCTTGACTCATCATTAATAGCAATTGATGGACTAGTTTTTCCTATTTAATAATGAAATATTGAATGGGAGCCCAAGATGAGGGGTTCCTGTGACATTCTTATAAGAATTCCACTCTAGGGAAAATTGAAAAGATGTGCTAGCAAGAGCAGATGGGGGATGGGCTTGGAAGAGTGTGAGAAGATATAGAAGGTTGTGTGCCTGAAGTAGAGCCATGGAGTCAAGACTGTGACTGGCAATTGGATGTTACTGTGTCCTAGTCGTTTGGAAAAAATCTGGATTATACATATAATAGTTGTCCCTTTGGTGATAATTAAGTTAAAACTATAAATAAGGCTTTGGGATAAAGTTTGCCAAGCAAGTGTAAAGACCTGAGTTCATATCCTCAGAACTCATATTCTCCTGAAATGTGAGGACTAACTAGTCTGATCAACACAGCAACAAACAACAAAAAGACCCCTCTCAAGGTAGAAGGTAAGTACGACACCTGATACTGTCCTCTTTCCTTTATAAGTATGACAGTCTGTACACACACACACACACACACACACACACACACCTCAACATCCACATACACACCAACACCCTGACAAATACACCAATACACCACAATCACAGCCACACCCATATCCACCCATACACATCAACACACATGCACACACCAATAATCAAACATATACCCCAACACATAAGTTAAAAAACAAAAAAGCTATAAATACTCTTGAATTGGAGCAATATTAATATGCAGCATTCTTGAATGGATATAAATTTACTTGAATTGCTTCCATTAATTAATTTATTCTTTGGCAACCAGGATTTTCATTCCAGTTTTATGAATGTCAATCAAGACATAATTCATAAAACTGTACCTAATAACTTTTTGGAAAAATCCTTAGACAAGCTGCTCCACCGGCACAAAGAAATCAAATCAGAGCAGATTAAGACACATCAAATGCCCGTGTTTAATAGGCGGTGGTACCAGGTGGCCGGGGGCATTGCAGGGGAAAGGCAGAGCACACGTGCAAACCCAAACCACGTGTTCTTCTTTCCAGCGCAAGCCTAAATAGCCTGGGGAAGGGGTCAACAGTAGGCAGGCTGGGAGTTGGAGGGTCGGGGGCTTCCTATCATCCCAGACTTCTTGGATATAGGGGGTTAGAGGGCTAGGGTGACAACCCCAGGTTAATATTGCAATGATGTCTACAAAAACCAAGTGAATGTGCCATGATTGGAACACACGGAGAGTGTCTAGTCATGAGTTTAGTCACTTGCTGGGAAACTGAGCAAGCTCCTCTATCAAAGCCACTGAGAGATGGCTCAGAGGTTAAGAGCACTGACTGTTCTTCCAGAGGTCCTGAGTTCAATTCCCAGCAACCACATGGTGGCTCACAGCCATCTATAATGAGATCTGGTGCCCTCTTCTGGCATGCAAGCATACATGGAAGGAATGTTGTATACATAATAAATAAATAAATAAATAAATAAATAAATAAATAAATAAATAAAATATTTTTAAAAAAAAGCCACTAACAGGGACTGTTTTAGCAACTCTAGTGGCCGTGTCCCAGGACACTCTTACAGCCCTCCTTTTCCAAAGCAAAATGTAGAGACACAATTGATTCTTCAGCTCACATAGTTTGCTAGTGCATAACTGGATTGAAACCCATGAACATGCTTTTAACTTACCCATTTATATGAATATAATTTGAAGTGGGGAGGTGAATTGATAAATTTGGCACTGGGAGCAAGGTGGAAGCTGCATGAGAACCCCAACAATCAACTCCCTGCAGAATTTTCAATTTGAGCAGCTCCTTATGACAAGAACCCCCTTCACAGAGCTTATACTATTGGGTGAGAGACCACAGGACTTGGTTTTATATAATAAGAAAGATGTTAGCTGGAAGGAATTCTCTATGTCACTACTCCCTCAACTCAAACAGCCTTGAAAAATGCTTCATGCTATGGGAAGGAAGGGGAAAAAAAAAGCCTGGTAAGTGCTGGACTTTGTCTTGGAATTTGAACTCAGTGCAGGGAATGTTAATACAAGGCATATTCTAATCACCTTCACCCCTACAGCATACTAAAAATAATGGGAGCTTGCCCATCTAGAGAAGGAAACAGGATACTTTTTCAGTAGGTGTTCATACAATAAATACTGTAGAGTTGGTAGGTGACACCATCTAATCTATCTTCTGGTTCTGTGTATTAAGGTAGCTATAGACATGAAAATAAATACTCATCTTTATGTTTCAATAAAATTTTATTGCTCAAAAATTAGCAACAAACCAGAATTGGCCCATGAATTATAGTTTCCTGATATCTGCATATTGTAATAAATGGATTCCATTGTGTTAAAACTATGTTTTTATTTTGTGAGACTAGCCCAAAGATGTATTATAACTATAGTAAGAATTCTACTAGATTCCAATATAATCATTCTTTCAAAGTTGGATGTGAGGCAGACCAGACAAGACCAGCACGCTGAAATAGTCACACTGTTTGAAAGTTTGGCCAATGAGAAATGAATATATGTGAGAGGTGGACATCCACAACAACATGATAACTAGGTGGATGGCTCATTAGCAAACACCAGTACGTCAAGATGACTCCAGTCCAAAGCCATTGATGCCTGAAAAGCTCGAGGAGCTGGGTCTGAGTAAGTCAATAATACTTTGCAAAGATTTAAATATAACTAAATTGCACTCAGTGTTACAATAATTATACTGTTTTCTAGAAATACTGAAGTTATTTGACACTTGGTAAAAAGGTAAGAATGTTACAAGTATTTTATGTACTGATGTAGGTGTGTCTTCTATCTATCTGATGATTTCATTGGATAATTAATAAAGAAACTGCCTGGCCCATCTGATAGACCGGCCCTTAGGTGGGTGGAGTAGACAGAACAGGAAGAAGGAAGTGAGGTAGATGGCTCAGTCAGATGCCACGCCTCTCTTAAGTTAGGCAGACTGCCGTGCCTCTCCTCAGAGAGATGAGAGATGCGATGAAGCTTCAGCCCAAGATGGACGTATGCTAGAAACTAAATGGTAAGGCACCACTTCATGGTGCTACACAGATTATTAGATATGGGTTAATCAAGATGTGAGTAAGAGGCTGAAAATAATGGGCCAGGCAGTGTTTAAAAGAATACAATCTATGTGTTGTTATTTTGGGGCATAAGCTAGCTGGTGGCTGGGAGCCTGGTGGCGGGAAGCCGGCCCACAGCTCCTCGTTACAATGTACTTTACTTTTTTAAGTTCTAATATCACCTAAGGATAGCACATCATTAAAGATGGAGGGAGGATTTAATGACATGAAATCTTATCCCCTGTCATACTGAAGATTCTTTATTTTTACTCCAAAAAAGAAAAAGAAAACCATGAATCCACCTTGTCTGGCTGCAATGTGTGCTTAGAAATAAGACTCCCAAAATTTCAGAGGTCAATCACCATCTAGTCTATCAATTCTCTTTTACAGGGCTGATTTTTAACTCATTTCTAATTAACCGTAATACAGAAACAATGCAAGGCTTGAACTGAACCTCATGAGCTGTGTTAAAGTCTCATAGACAACTGTGTCCTACACATAAAATAACACACATTGGTAACATCTCAGCACGTGTTCATGTGAACTTACTTGAGTCTCTGCTGTCAATATGTTGGGATGCTAAAACCTGTATGGTTTATTTGTAGCCTTCCAGGGGGCTCTCCTTTTTTTTTTATCGTGTATCAAAGTGAGGCCGTTATTTCACAAGTATTTAGCGACGGTGGTATACTCCACAGAAGCAGAGGCTGTTATCCTCCGTAATCTTTGCTTCCTCCATCACGGAACACCCTGCAGACTCCAGGCAGGAGTATTTGTTGAATGAATGGTGATGACAAATACCTCCAAATTTTTCTGTCTGTGTTAGCACATGGTGCCACCAAATGTCACTTCGCTCATTTTAAATGATCCATTCTGCCACCCAAGCAGAAATACAAAGGGCGGATATAGATGAATTGAAGGTGCTTTTGAGCCCCTCTCTGCTGTGGAGCATTGCCTGATGGAGCTGGATCCCGCATGCTGTCAGATATGAATTATTCATCCACACTTCACTCCTACATCAGTATACCTTTCATTCTGCTGTGTCTGCACGGAGAGCATTGATTCACACATCATACCCACTAACATTTATAATCAGAGTGGCTGGAAATATCTTCACAGACAGGAGAAATTTGTGAGAATACACTCAGGATAACCACACTAGCGATCGGTTCTCCAGTTTCTAACTAAGCAAAGGATGTGTTGGAGGAGAAAAAAATAAGTGTCACTTTTTGTCAAAATATTCATTGCTTGGGAAGTAACTCCCAAATAGAAACACCTACTTTCACACAAGGCCTAGGAAATATGAATCAGTTTGTTAAATCTGACACCACATGTTCCAAAATTGGGTACTTCACTGGCAACGATTGCAAAGCATTGGATTGGAAAATCTGCACAGAGTTATTCCAACCACGAAAATGTAAGAGTCAAACAAAGTGTTATGAATTAAGTATAGTTATTGTGTGTGTGTGTGAGAGAGAGAGAGAGAGAGAGTGGGAGGAGAAGTGTGGAGGGGGGAGTGTTTTGTGTGTATGTATATATTGTTTAATTTTTCCCACAGAAAAACAAGCCATTGAAGACACAAACTTACAGAAGGCAAAAAAAAAAAAATGAGCAAATCAAATGAGAAAAAAGTCTGTACTTAAAGGGAATGTACAGGGCCCTTTCTACTCCTGTTAGTTCACTTCCAGTTTAATCGAACAGACAGCAGTTTGTAAAAGAAATGGCACTAGCAGCAAGATTTTGAGAGATTCTGGATAAAGTGGAGACAAAGAGGATCTAGGAGCACCTGTTTCATGAGGCAGAGACCTCTCATGCTGGCGGTCTGCGCTCAACTCAGCCTATCTCCTCAGACTTTATAGAGTTTCAGCACATGCTAGACAAGTTCTTATAATATCAAATTCAATGTGTGCTGAATGAACAAGGGAACAGTCAGAAACCCTCAGGCATAGAAATCACTTCAATTTGTGAACTTTGGACTAGGTTACAAATTCTGATATATGATTCTGATACTGTGTGTGAGGAAGACCCCAATAATCGAGGAGACCCTGATAATCATAAAAATGTGAGAACCCAAGGTACAGACACTGTGCACAAAGGTGGGAAGATACTTATTGTACTAATTTAAAGTTCATTCATATACAGAAGCATCCTATTCATTTAGGCCAAAGAAGATAACTCAAAACTCAATGAGAGTAGCAGCTTCCCACGTCTGTGCCTACAGGAACATTTTTAAAATGTTTAAATAATTTTTTGTGAAAGCCTGATCCTTTCAAACATGGGCTATAATATTCTGTTACCTCAGTTTAACACAGATGATGTGCATATTGCTTGATGAGGTTCCAAGTATTTTCCCTGGCACAGTATTTGCTAGAGCAAATCGTTCCTATCTAACCTATGTCAATGAAGAATGAGCTAGTTGCAGATATGGTTTATCATTGTGACTTGCAGTGAGTGACTTAATGATTCTTTGCTTTTATAGTCTTATCTGGCACCATTTTTGTCCTTCCCATGGCCTCTTTATAGTCTTCTCAATACCACACACACCTGTCACTAAAGAGATTCTGCAATTGCCATGCCTGCTTGCAGCAAAGATGTTCCATTCCTAGAATTCCTCCCCAAATAGAGATGCTTCAACAGCCCCCAGTTAAGCATCCCACCAACTTGAGACTGTTCTTTCAGAGCCAGAATTATAACATGTTCCTCTTTGCCATTTGCGAACCTTGAACTTCTTCATGACATGAACAGAAATCCTAATTTTACATATATAAATATGTTAGTATCTGTAGAACCAGTTGTGCAAGGAAGATCTTTCTGAAACTTTATCTACCACAGTCAGAAGACAGCATGAGGACAGTAAATAGCTTCAATCAATCATTTTCATGATAATATGGGCTATAAAACCAGTTACCACTGATAATCTTGCATCTCAGAACTCCTCATAGTCTTGGAAGCCTTACTGTCCTCTCCATGAAAGCATCTGCTCATGAACCTTAAACCAAGGATATTAACTACTTTTCTCATTGCTGTGGCTAAATGCTCAACAAAAGCAACTAAAGGGAGGAAGGCTTCCTATCAGCTTAACGTTCAGGGGATACATTACCTCACAGAATACACAGGAGCAAGAAGTAGCTGATCACATCTGATCCTTGGTCAGGAACCAGAGACTGAACAGCAAGTATGGCTGTGTTCTAAAGTTTCAGGGATCTCCCCCAGTGACTTACTTCATCAAGCAAAGTTTTACTTATTAAAGGCTTTTCATGCTTCCCAAACAGCATCACCAGTTGTGGTCATACGTTCAAAGATCGGATTATGGTGTGCGCGAGTGGGGGGGGGGGCACATTTCCCACTCAAACCAATATAGCAGTAAGTCATATTTCAAAATAAGGTAACGTGTGAGAATGGCTGCTTCCTATCCTTTTACTTGTCTTCCTTTGTCAATGCATTTTTAAAAAGCAAAATTTCAATCTAGTTAGAGAATTCTGACTCAGCACAAACTGGTTCTCAACAGCTACACTCAGCCTCCAGTCACGGATCACCCATTTCCACTCCACTTTGGGGTAACAGGCACTTGCAGGAAAGACTCCTCCTGATGACAATGGCCAGCTGCATTCTTCAGCTCTCTGGCAGGCTAAGGGCCACTGTTCTATTATCGTGTGCATTCACTTCAGGCTTTCTGTGCTCTGCCCTTTGTGAAATAGCAAGTATAATTTCTTAGACATAAAAGGAGAAAACAGAAAGCCACCAGCAGGAAATTGAACTGAAGCACTGGAAAATTTTAGAGAAAACATTATTATTTCTTCATTTTTAACACAATGAAAACAAAGTTAGGGGAAATAACATTCTTTGAAGACCAAGAAGGCAGTAGATAGTCACCTAATAGCACTAAGTTAGATTAACAGGCTCTAGAAACGTTAACAGCTCCTGGATATAGACTTATCAATTGGGTTATCTAAGAATAACAATTTTGTTTGTCTCTATACTGTAGAATTACTTTGCTGCCCAGTTGACTGTGCTTCATGATACATGATGAGTTGAGCAAGACATGCTGCAAGTAAAGTTTCCGCCTGGCCCAACTCCCAATTAAACAGGAGATGTTTTAATATGCTGTGATTTTCCTGGAATACATGTAAATCCTAAGTTGTCAACATAAAAATTTGAAAATTCTATGTAAGTAGCTAACTGATAAGATCAATACATTGGTGGATAATACCTGGTTACTATAAAGAACTCATAAGTCCCATAAACCAAAATGGATTAGTGTTATGCTAAAGTCACATCATAGTTTTTATGATTGAAAAAAGTCATTTTATGGGAGGTACAGAGATATAAAGCTTAATTGTATATTCTGAATTTCTCATGGATTATGGTAGTGCCAAAGAGGAGAGAGGAAGGTACAAATTGGCGCTCCAATGTGGTCAACTATATCCATATAAAACCTGACAAAGCTTAAAAAGAAATTCTAGACACAAAAGAAGAGAGTTAAGCACAGCTTAATGCCGTGGCTCCTTTAAGATTCCTGATTCAGCAGTAGCAAAAACAAATAAACAAACAAAAAACTGTCTGGTTTCAAAACCACTGCTTCATGGGCCGTGATGCCAGCACAAACTCTGGCTCTTTCGGGAGACCAAGCATTTAAGTGGGGTCTGTGAGCAGAGTGCTACAACTTGCTTAATGGCATCATAGACCCGCTTTGTGCCTAAAAGTGGGGCAATGTACATGGCTCTCAGAAGCAGTGAACATGCTTCTGCCATGCTGGACTGAGTAGAGCAAGTGGGCAGGGCTGTGTTGGCCCTACCCATGCCCACTTAGCATTAAAAAAAAAGGAGGGACGCTTCTGAAAACAATTACAGATACACAATAAAGATTCAGATAAAAAGACCTGTCACAGTGTTGGATAAATGTACATAGGCTTGGGAGAGAGAAGAAAAAAAAGTATAGTTATAAAAAGAAGTACATCATTTAAAAAATAAAACAAAGTCTTTAAAGAGACAGAGTACAGACAGTAATCAATTAAAGGAATAAAGAAAAATAAACCGTATAAAGATGGAAAATACACAGAGAGCATAGATTATATATTTTATTGTGTTTTCTTCAAATTTTTTGACTGTGACAGAGCTAAGTACAGTAGAGAGTTATTTCATTATACAGGTTGCTAAGCTAAACCAACATATATAACTTAAAGAATCTTTCCAGTAAGCCACAGCCACGTGACAATACACAGATTAATAAAGTGGGTTAAATTAAGATGTAAAAGCTAGCCAATAAGAAAGTAGAGCTAATAGGCCAAGCAGTGATTTAATTAATACAGTTTCTGTGTGGTTATTTTGGGGCTGACCAGCCAGGAACAAACAAGCAGTCTTCCTGCTACAGGAAGGAGATGCTTGGGTTTTGATCTCAAAAAGTCAAGACATTTATGCTTTCAAAACTTCATGTAGAGTTAAAATCAAGTCCAAACTTACAGCCTGACATACGGTCTGAGCTGACCCAGCACTTGTACCCTGAGTACTCACCATTCAACAGGGGCCTTTGCTTAGGTATCCACCATGGCATCATCTTTTAATCTTAAACCTGTTTTATACCCTTTCCACATGTTTCATTGGAAGGCCATTCTCTGGATTTGGATTTTTCTATCATTTTGTTTTGTTTTATGCATGGCTACCCCGGAATTATAATTTACAAATATTCACTTCTAATCTTGATAATTATTTTGTGTGTGTCTCTATTCTATTTTCTGCTGTCTATCTGCCACAAAATAATGAGAGTTTCTTGTTATGGTCTAGTGTGCATCTTTTGCTGAATACATGCTAGGAACCTAGAAACTTCTCAGTTCAGCATTTGTTTGGTGAAGAAATAAATGAGTGATCTACCTGGATTCCTGACTTTCTTCCTGATGTCTTAAAAGAACATCTGGAGCTTGTGAGCATCAATATATCCGAGGAACTACTCCTGAGTATTAACACCTTATTGTGCATGAGTGAACACATCAACTAAAGTCACAAGAATAACTTGTAGACACCTCAAATATGTAGGCCCTGAAGCATGTAGGGACAAACAGCTTGCAGAGATCTGGGAAAATAAGGGGCTTTCGGTATATGTGCACTCATTTGTGAAGTAAGCCATATCTGTAGGCAGATATTTTATATTTAAATCTAAATGTTTCAGAGCCTATAAATAAGAAGCATGCTTAAGAGTAATGCAGAATCTGTCACACTCAAAAGCATGGAGACTTAGGATCTGTGTTGACGCAAACTGTTTTTCAATAGTGGGAAAATGCAGTTGTCTTATACAGCACAGTCTCCAATGCCTGTGTGTGAAAAGTGCCAGGCATTATGCAGGTTTTCTCAAAGAATAATAGCTTTTCATGGCAAGCTGGAATCTATCTTCCAATGTTCAAAATAGGAAGGAAAGTTAAAATAATTCAGAAAGAAACAGGGCATGATTGTACATATCTGTAATCGCAGCATTTGAGAAGTGTGGGCAGGAGAATCAGGTTGTCTTCGGTGACGCAGTGAGCTTGAGGCCAGCCTGGGCTACATAAGGACCACTTCACATCCCCAGCACACACACAAAAGACAGAGAGAATTCAAAAAGAGGATAGACTTAATTACACATTTTTAGATTCTGCAGAGGAACGATTGTTATAAGTGTTAAGAGATGACAGGCTTTTTTTTCCCCTGAATGTTTCAATTAGAGGAGAAAAGGGAAAAGTCTTAAGGAAATAGAGTTTTCACCAAAGGCTCCTTCTCTGTATCATCAGAAAAGAAGACCCAGGGTTGGATGTGCGTTAGAGAGGCCTGCAGCATGCCGAAGTGTGGCAATAAGTCAATAAGTCACAGATTGGTCCCACTGGAAGTTGCAGAAACTGGGGACCATGTCCACTATCCGTGTTTTGTGTTTTAAAGCAAGAAGAACATAGTTTCCTCAGAAGAATGGCTGTGGCATGGGGAAGAAATGAAGACGGATGCCGCAGAAGAGACAGTATTCCTTTGTAGACACCTAGCATCTCTCTTGTTTGTACTGGGAAGCAAAAACCAAAAGGCAAAAGAGCAGTTAGTTGGTCAGACCTGGAATCCAAGATGAAATCACAAGTACGCCTCCACCTTCTCCTCTGCTGCTCTGAGAGTTCTTAGCTGGAGGGATTGCTAGTTCTAGAGAAATCACAAGATGAATGTAAATAGCACCTTGTCTTCAAGTTTCAGCAAAATGGCTTAGATGTTTTTTTACAAGCTGAAGCTATGGCATTGATATGCAAAGCAATAGGAGCTCTAAAATTATAAAGTAATAACCAGTGAACACAGTGTGAAATAACAATGCCAAGGTCTAACATGGGCTGTTTGATAAACAAGAGAGCAAAATCATGGAAATAAATCTTACCTTTATCACAAGTAGAGACTTTGCAGTCATATAAATTTAGTTAATTACAGTTAGGTTTTACTAGGCAATTTGCTGTAGGTTTTCAATATTTGTGAACAAGATAGACTGTATTTATAAGAAATTTTAAAGGAGGTAAACTACTGTACTTGAAGTGGAAACATTAGTAGATCAATATCTGACAACAAGAGTTTTCTAGTTGTATTTTTAAGGATGTGTACATGCAATTATTAAAAAATTTATAAAACAGATATCACATGGCATTAGATCTTGCAAGCTTTTGTACACTGTTTTGATCATTTAGATAGGAATACAATTTAACAATGACTGTGAAATTCTATTTATGGATTTAAATATCAAGGAGACTATTACAGAAGGCAAGGATGAAACTCTTTGCCAGCTTGTGTAAGGTATAGAAATTGAGCTGAATGTTACTTGCCAACATCAATAAAATATTGTGAAGACAAATAGAGAGGCCTATGTTCAGTATATGAACACCAGCAAGCAATGGGCCACCTAAGCTTCATTTGCATAGAGACATCTTTTAGTTTAGATTATCAGGAATTTAGAGTACTATCGTAGGGAAGGCAATCAGGATGAAATTCTGCATTACATCCTTTGAAGAGTGGTTAATAAAACGGGAAATGTGGTGAAGGCAGATGAGTGTTGGCTTTGCCCATGTGCAGGTTTTATTTGGTCAGGAAGTAGCTTATAGTGCATCAGCCAAAGGCTCAAAATAAGACAACTCAGGGGGCATTCAAAGAAGAGGGACTGGCAGTATCAGGGAGTTTTTGTGTTACCTCAATGATGCATGAACTTTCGTCTGAGACAAGAGATGGGTTTGTAGGTTGTGAAATTGGAGAATGAACATATACTGTTATGTTTCACAAATCATTGTCTTCTTTTAATTTGGAGGTGTTCTGTAATTTGGGAGTCTTTAAAACCTATTTCTTACTATAATTCACATTTTTTAAAAAGAAAAGAAGACATTCTTCGACAGCATCAGAAATTTTACACTATGAGGTTTTCAAATCCTATTATTTCCAGGAATATTAAAATTCTTGCCAAGTAGATCCTTTCCAAAACTCACCCTCCTCATTTTATATCCCAGCAAAGCATCAGAAAACACGATCAGAAGCCTATAACCTGTCAGTAACCTTTGCCTTGAATGGCTGTGTTTTCTTCCCACGGTACACCATAGCTGAGAGTCTTTGAAGTAGAAGGGCAAATAAACCAGAACCCCACTATTTATCCAAGTAGAATTCCTGAAACTCATTTTGCTAGTTGTTGACTCCAGAAAGTCTCACCTAAGCTGTCTGAGCTATCATCCCAAAGCAGCCACTCATTAGATGGATCAGGTTTGACAGAAGGATAAAATCATCAAAGAAATGATTTTGTGCAAAACAAATTCAGTGATTGTTACAGCTCAAAATATTTGCTTCGCTGTGTCTGAATGCTTAATGGCATTTTCTGCTATTCTTTTCTTGAGCTATGTAGAACAAAACAACCTGAAGGCTGGGCCTCAAAATAGCTCACTACAGAAAATAGCTCCAAGCACAACCACGCTGATAGCCACAATTTTTGTAAAATACACACACCAACAGGTACAATATTGGTAAGTTTGACTTACAGAATAAATAAGAACTTTTTCTTTAGATAGTGTCTGATTCTACTGGGTGGCCAAACTTTATATTGGAATGGTCTGGCATTACTTTGTAACTGAGCAGAAATATATAAATTATTTAGCTGTTCTTCTTATACATACTGTAAGAAGATTAATATTAATATAAGAAAATGAAGAAGCCACTATTGCCATTTAATTTGTGTGAAACTATATAACATTGCGTTATGCAATTGGACAGGCTAGCACACATTGGACAGTGAGTTAACATTTAACCTGAAGATAATAATTATAACTTTCTGTTGTCATTGATGATCAATACCCTTACTGAATCCATCAAAATGCATATATATAAATCAATGGTATACTTCTAAATGTGGAACAAGATTGTATATGCTTCTGTTATCAATGCCAATTCCATACTGCCAGTTGTAAACACATAATAATTATTTAACATGTCTGAGGATGATATACTCCTTCTGCTTTGAGGAGCCCACTCTGATACTTGCCAATTTGATATTCTTCTGATCCTGCTAATAAGTGCAAACAGCTCTCTTCACTCCTGTGTTGAGTTTTCTCTAAAATTTAAATAATGATTCCATCTATGTCTATGACTAAGTTAGCAGGTCCACATATAGTCAGGACTCACAGAAGGGTATAAATCATTCATAAGATAAATACAAATCAGCTATTATTGGCTTTGCATTAATATAAGGATGTACTCTCTTGCCATGCCTCTCCACACCCTGTTTATTGCAAAAGATATGTTGGTTCTATTTGGAGATCCAACCAACCTGACATTTCTTCTACAGTAGTTATATTTTCTACATCCTTTTCTTTTGGAATGTTTTTAGAAATTTTATCAGTAGTTTTGATGGTCTACCTTGTCCCTAATGCTCATCTCTGTCCCCTGACGACAGAATAAACACTCAACTATATAAATACTTCTGACTGCTTCCACGGTTCCACTCTTCCTTATGTGGCTTGCTGACTCTGTCTCGCATGGTGAATTAGTCTTATTTCTGGCTAAATTATCATAGGAGCTTCTATACATCTATTTGATTTCTTCTTCCTATATGCCTTGCCTCAGCAAATGTGCCAGTATGATCTTCCAAAAATACATAGTGCATAACAGAGTCAATTAGAAACATTTGTGTAAAGATAAATACACACACACACACACACACACACACACACACATTGACCTCAATTCATCTGTTTATTTTCATGGTGATTTGGAAGTGTGTTGAGAATAAAAAGCGAATATATTTTTCAGGAGAATGATTTTGTTTCTCCTAAAGAATGCAGTGAAGACAGACATAAAGAGCTAGAGCAAAGGGTAGAAAGGATTAACCTACTAACTGTGGGGGCGGCACTGAAAATGCAGGCAGCTTACTAGGCATCTTCAAGTCTTATGCACTTTGGGGAGAAGGCCTATTTAAGATTAACTTCAGAAGAAAAATCTTGTATTTGGTACCTAACCATGGAATAAACCTTGGAACTTAGACTTTTAGGCATCTTTTGTTTTTCCTGATCAGAGTATCAGCCTTACTGTTGAATATTTATTATTTCCTGCCACTCTCATCAATCAGAGGACAGAATTCAGGTGGGGAGAGCAGGCTCCTAGCAGATAAGTTAGCATTCACTTCTCATGTCATAGTTTTGTAAAAAGTGTTTAAAATTAACTATCTGGGAAGTGTGTTAAAGCTTCAGCGTTCGTGAGCCAGGGGTGCATATTCCTTCTCACTGTCTGTAGAGAGCACTTGCGTAGTTTTACTCAGTTTGAGGCCCACTTCTCCTTTCAGGTGTCATTTTACCAGACCTATATTTTGTTCAGTGACTGCCTTCAAAGTAATAACGCAAGGATGATGAACAGCAAAGCGCTTGCGGTTTGTTCCACAGTGCATGATTTATGGATATTTATGCCAACACCTGTGTACTTCCTAACTTTTTATCTGTATTCTCAGTTCTCAGTGTCCCGGCTTTGTGAATGGCATCATGTAGTAGGGCTCAATAAATACCAATAAATTTTAAGAATAGATCAGTGTCTTCTGAATACTCTCAGTGTTGCTAGTTTCGTCTTTATAGAGTTTGTTAGATTGACCTGGAGATAAATGATGGGCACCAAAGCCCTCCAAACACCCACAAGTGGTGACTGATGCAGGTCATTATTTCTGTGTGCCCCTCAGAATTTGAATTAGTTCCCGGAAGTTTAACCCAGATCTCATGTTGTAACTTGACCTTTTGAGAGCTTAGTTTTATTGGAGGGTGTATTTGTTTTTATCAGAGTTATTTTCTCAAAAACAAACAAACAAACAAACCCCAAAACTGATTTCTTCATACCTAGAAAACAGCAAAGAACAGGTGGCTAATTTAAAAAAATGTGCCACAGCAACTCACAGTTCTAATACTGCTGTGTGCTGTGGCCACAGCTCTCTCTGCTTATGCATTGAAAATTTTTAAGAAAATATTTTTAAATAAAAGACATAGATGTAAGTTTGCCTGGACCTGAAATTTAAGAGTAAAATTCTTGCTTTTAAGTGCTGATTTCTATTGAAAGCTCCAAGAGATGGCCGAAAAAGACAAATCTCCACTCCTAGAGGAGAGAAAATCCCAGGAGAAGATAGATGGATTTTAATTTAGCGGGAATAGACCTACAAATTAATTCATTTGTCAGAGCTGGGGAGGGTGACTAACTAGGGGCGATAATTCAGAGCAGCTCTCTTCCTGTCAGTCATGCTGCCTGCTGCTGATTGGAATGGATGTGCTCACCTCTGGACCGAGTCCGCTTCCTTCTGACGACGTCAGTCCCCGCAGACTCCTGGGAAGCGAGTTCCGTCAAGTCCAAGTTTTCATTTATCTTAGTGACTGTCCTGGGAGTAGGATGGACTCAGGCAAGTGACATATTCTGTCAGGAAAGTGACAATGGGAGCCACACTCCTTCTCTCATTGTACCATCTAGAGAGACACTGCAGCCCTGGAGTAAATACTCCATGTGTGTAGGTCGTAATTCAATGCTTGCTTTAATACAGATCTCTGTCCTTCCATCTCCCACCCACTTCCAGATTGGCTTAATTTCCGAAGAATATGGATTATTTTTAAAGAAAATCCTTAAGCAACTAGTGTTCTTTTTTTTTTTTTTAACTATTGGATGTGATATATTCCTGCAGTTTTCATTCTGTTTGTTAAACCAAACAATTGACAGTGACTAACCCAATGTCACTAACACATGAGGCTCAAATTCAACCTTTAGCTGGGGTCTGCATTGCAGTGAGAACACGACTCCTGCCTCAACTCTTAGTTTTCCAAACTAGAAGGGATAGTGGAATCTTAGGTAAATAACCCCAATAAACCTCTGAAAATCTCCTCTCTTTACGTTCAAGAATGGAATGTTGTAATTATGTAACTGTACATTGTAAGTGTAGATTCCATCTGACTCCTTAACGTACAGAAGCGTTCCGCATCCTGTCATACATTCTCATGCCATCTGCTTTGTTATCTTTGAACATCCCTGGGTATCTCAAATCTACAGAACTCATGTCACTATAAGGAGAAGGTGACGCACATGACTGCACTCCAAACCCAGCGGCCCTGAACGTATAAAAATCACCTTCAGATTATTTTTATAGGTGTATATAAAACATAAAGGAGTTCTTAGGCTTGAGTTCCTCTCACAGGGTATGTATATCAGTAAGTATACATAAAAACTCCAAAATATATTTTTTTTAAAATGTGAAATCCAAAACCTTTGTGGTTCCAACCTTGTCAGACAAGGGCATACAATCTGATACTGCTCCTTTGACATATTAGCTTATGTGCTACCTACTCTTCCATCAAAACACACTGCACGGTGACTAATCTTTGTTTTTTTTTTAAGATTCAAAGATGATAACTAAGATCCCAGTATAACCACTCCATCACCAGTTCTTTATCTTAATGAATCTACTCTTATGATGGAATCAAATAGTAACAATAGTATCAAATAGTTTTTCCAGGAAGGTTCTGTGTTCTTCTGCGTTGAAGAACGTCTGCTGCTACCTAAGAGCAGTTTAAAAGGTCACCATGTTTTTTTGTCTTGCTTCCAAAGCTCCCATAAATGCACTCTGTCTTACACATGTTGTGGAAATAGCGAGAACTCCAAGTACACTCATGTTGTTCGAACTTACATGTTCACAGAAAAATATTTAAATGTCTTTAAAACTAAATACGTCATTAAATTCTCATGGTGGTTGTGATGGTAAAAGTCTTTCAGTATATGAGGCACTTATTTGAAGTGATCAGTTTCTTCTTAGTTTTAGGAAAGGTTTTTATGCTTCTTATTCTCAACTTTCTCCTCCTTCATTTGTTTGAATCTCTTTATCCAGTAGCAGTAGTCAAGCAAAGGGTGTCTTAAGCATCCTTTCTGTCTTACACATCTGGCATCATTTTCCAAGACCATTTAAGTATTTTCTCATTTCTAATTCTGAATTCCAGCCTGCACATGGTATTTCTGTGGTTTTTATTCAGAAGTCATCCAGAATCATGTTCATCCTCTGGTTACTGAAATGCTACTCTGATTGGGATGTTGTACAAGATACGAATATTAGCTCACCATTTCTTTGGTAATTGTGCTGATTTTTCCCCTTTTTATTTCTTGTAGTGAGATTATCTCTTGGGGCGAACCACACTCATGTTCCATGCTGGATTGTTTTCAATACTCTTCATTTTCCCATGAGATGAGGAACTTATTGACAAAATAACAAGAAAGGACATTAGGCCGGAGGCAGAGGTGTTTCCAGTTTAGGTTGCCCCCTAAGAAGTTTCCTATGCCTAACACAATGTTAATGCTCCTCCCAGCAGGTGTGTCTGAGAGCAGCATTCTGAGCCGGCCTGGGGTTCATTCCTCAGCTGTCCCTGCTTTTTTTCCTGAGACCCCTATGCCCTTTGGCTTCATTCACAGTAACTGAAATATGAATGAAGAGGGTTGTCTTTCTCATCCACCATTTGTCCCCCTCCCCCACCAGAATCATGAGAGACTCATTCAGGGCTTCCCTATTGTGTTTTTCCACAACATACCAACCCTGTTTCTATATCCAAAGCATCACTGGAAAAATGTCCTCAGCTGTGGGTGCATCACTGCAGAGGAAATCTGTTCCCTGATCTCTGTTAAATGTCCTGACCCTTTACCTTGTGATCTTTTACTTTCCTTTGGTTTTGGTAGCGTTTGGAAAACATTCTTTACAATTTCTGATTTGAGTTTGTAATTATTTCCGTTTACTAAACAGCAGAATTTCTTACATATAGTGTGATGGGGGATAGATAGGTAGATAGATAGATAGATAGATAGATAGATAGATAGATAGATAGATAGATAGATAGATGAATAGATACATAGATAAATAAGCCCATTGCCTGTTTAAGTGTAAGGCATCCTGTACCTGGCCTTGCTGTGTCAACTACCCTCACAATGTTGCTGTCCTGAGTCTTTGTGCCCTTTCTCATGCCTTATATGCCTCATTTATTTCTCCTTCAGTGAGTACTTTTCTGGGGATCTTGTGTAGGTTGCAGTAGAACTAACGCTTATGCTTCTTTTCTTCCTTCCCTTTTCCTTCTTCTCATTTTCTCCCCCACCTTCTCCTCCCCTTCTTATCGTCTTCTGTGCATCCTATCTCAGCAAGTCCATCATTTTTATACATTCACATATTGCTTATATGCCATGCAATCTCAACTATTTGTATCTAGGTTGACCTCTCTCAGGCTCTGCCTTCCTTGTAAGGGTTGCTGATCTCTCTTTTACCTCAATTTCAATGTCTTGACAGCAGCTAATCATTTTTCTCCACTTGCCCTAGCTGGATCCTCCTTTCTCCATCAATGCATGGAAGGGTGCGCATAACCATCTTCAACAACATTCCTTTATTTCCTCCTAATCAGTTATTTGGCTTAGATTATACATTTTTATACTGTTATTTTCTCTTCCCCTCTTTCTCTCCTTTATATACACATATAACCACAGTACTTCACTTAGCCACCATTAATTGGTTGTTAAAAATAGCACTTGTATTTCTGAAGTTATCTAGAATTAAACTAAAATTTTCTTGTGAAAAATGTCTTAATTTGTGCAATCAGTTCTCAGTAATTAAAGACTGCCTTATTATCTCTTCCTCCTTCCATATCCAACACCTGAGACCTGGGTTTCAAAGTTCATGTCTAGGGACAGTAATTTCTCCTTCTACCTGTACCAGTAAGCAACACATGCTGCTGCTGGGTTAGACTTCCTGAACTGATACTCCATTGTCTACCAGTGGTGTCTGTGCTTCCCTTCTTAAACCGAAACTGCTCAACATTTTTGATAATGGGTTCCAGTTAATACTCTAAGCCTGATGACAAGGAAGCAGCTGCTTTTGTGTGGTTCTCCACTCACCCCGGACCCGTATGAGGGTCCAAGTCCCACAAAATCAGGTGTTTCTGCTTTTGTGCTTATAAACCCTTTTCATCTGGGAACCCAGATTTCTATCGGCTTGCTTGCGAGGCTCTCTCCTCTCTCTCTCTCTCTCTCTCTCTCTCTCTCTCTCTCTCTCTCTCTCTCTCTCTCTCTCTCTCTCTCCCCCTCTCCCTCTCCCTCCCCCTCCCCCCTCCCCTCCCCCTTCCCCTTCCCCCCTCTCTCTCATTCTTTACATATGCAAGCCATTTCTTATGAAATCTTCCAGCTTCCTGTGGCCAGATGGCTTCCCCTTTCTTCCACTCCTCAGAATGAACCACATTGCTCTAAAATATCTGGCCTTTTGCACCATCTCTGCTCCAGCTTTCTGATCTTTTTTAGGTTCCTTGAGTAGGCCAGGCTGTTTCCTCTTCCTGGGACTCCACGTTAGCAGTCTGGTACACCTGGAATATAATTTCTCTTATCCTCACTATATTTGCTCCCTTCTAAATGTCAGTTCTCATGGAATCCATTTTCTTCACCCAATTTGAGTAGAGTTTCAGAACTTTCTCCCTTGGCAAAAGTCTTTATCATAACTGAATCATGTCAACTTAATGGAAGTAAGATAATATCCCAGATTTGTTTGGTTAGCCAGGGTGTATCAAAGTCACATACGACAATTCCTGGCAGGTGACAAATTATTCATAAATAAGCTGGTGAATATATGATGAAGCATTTTGTTACACCTCTTTTCATTGGGATCCAGCCTGCATTACACTTTCGAATGCATTGTCTCAATGTTGTATAAGGTTTTTAGTTCTTTGAAGCCAAACACTTTGCACTGTTCGTCTTGGCATCCCCTAACCCCCTAGCACCATACCAAACATTCATGAGACTAATAAATGTTTGCTGAATTAAATTGATTCAAATTAAACTTTCAGAGCAATATTAAGTTAGTGCCAGGACATCACAGATGGTAAATGACAATCTCCTTCCTAATAGCTTTCAAGGTTGATGATGAGATAAAACCAGTCAAGCATCCATCAGAATGGGAAAAGCCCATAAATGCTAAATCTCTGTTTTAGCACCGTAAAGTTGTCCCTCCTTTGCGATGTTAAGACGCTTGTTCCATGGGCCACTCTTTCCTTCAAGCTTTAAAAACAGTTCTATGGGCCACTTTGGAGAAGATAGGTATGGAATGATGGCAGAAAGGAGGAACGGCCATTAAAATGGTATTTTTACGTCTTTTGGCAATGTTCTCAAATCAATGAAAGAGTCACCTGTGTGGTTTTTGCTCCTTTTCCCTACTTACCTCCCTGACTGCCTCCTCTTAACCACTAGGTAGAGAAAGTAAATTAAAAATGCATAGCAGCAAAGGTTCTTAAAACCCTGTGCACTCCAAGAGCATTCGGAGAAAAGCTGCCCCGGGCATTTGCAAGGGTTTATTTATGGCAGAAGCTGTCCAAAGGTGGAAAATGCCGAGGGGCATCCCTTTTGGTCTCCATGCCTTCTGTCGCCCTCTGGTGCCCGAAAGGGAGAACTGCTGGAGCAAACGCAAAGGCTCTCTGCACATGCTTTTACTACTTATTTGGGTGATGTAAGATAATAATAGGCAGAAATTTTAGTACATAAAAATTATAGTACTTCTTGGAGATGATGTCTGTATTTTTGGGTTCTCTTTCAATGACGGACGTTCAGACCCTATGTCATCTCAGTATTTCTTCTCTTCATTGGCTTTGTGCAGTAGAAAATGCAAATTCTTCACATCAGACGTTACGTTTAAACAACATCTCCTTCATCATGAAAATAATCTCCTCTTTGTCACGAAGCTCAGTCAATGTCCATGTGGATAGTGAGCACATTTTCTTAAATCCCACACCAGGGATAAATTTGATAGATGTAAGGCTTAGATCTTTTTTTCTTTTCTCCAGAGTTGTTTTTTAAATTTTTTTAATTTAAGCTTCACGGACATTCTTCCCCTGACCACTCTAAAGCAAAACACAGCTGCGATCATGTCCACAGCAAAAAGAAACCAGGGCTAGGCAAGGTGTCCGAGGCACCAAGAAGCTCTTGGTAAGAGTAATGTCTGGGTCCTTACACTGTGTTCCTCGTCTTCTGGCACGCACAGGTCTTGCCTCTTACCAATGTTCCAGGAATTTCAGTCTCCTTATTAAGAAGAATCAGCACTACCATGTGCACTTCATATACACTCGTGTGTTACACCCTTAGGTTATCAGTAACGTAGGGTAATAATAGGTTGCATAAAAACTAAAAATTAAAATGAATGAAAGCCAGAGACAACCCTTAAATCTAATATCTTAATACACCATACTTAAATATCAAAATTCAATTATGTTACCAATACAAGCTAATTTACAAGAGGCCAATGTCGCTTTATATGAAACCCTTTGCTTACATTAGGATCGGTAAAAGATCAGTGAATAAGAATAACTACAGGTTATGCTGTAAGATATGAAAATAACATTACTTATACTAGGCAGTTTAGTTTCAAAGAGAACAGAAAGCGAAGCCAAGAAACCAGTAATATGAGTGGCACCCTCTCCCCATCAATTGGTGCCCTGGAGGACCCCACCTTCAGCCTGCTCTCTGCTTTCGTTCCCTTCTTTAACCACATATTGAAACGGGAACACTGAAGTCCCAGGGCCTTCAGCTGAGCAGCTGTGTGGTTATGATGTCCCTGGCACACATCTCTGTCTTCCACAAAGCAGAGCCTAATAACTAATTTAATGAGCTTTGAGAAAACCATATGCAGCACACCCAATGCTCAGAGCACAGTCTACTTGCTCGCACTGTGGCTTCTCAGCAACTCTAACATTTCCCCTTAGGAAGTGTCCTTGGTCTTGACCTTCCTTCCTCCTGAGTCGCCAAGCTCTGGTTGCAGTGTTAATGTCAATGTCTACGTTTGGATGAAACATCATGCTTTCAATAAAATATTCTTCAAGACATTGAAAATATGGCCTATTACCTCTTTCCCTGTATCTGTATTGGGTTTTGGGGGATTCTCATTTCTTTTAAGGTCCTCTGTGACTAGACTCATCTTTGATCTCCATTTCCCCCAGTTCTTCACATGTAAAGATGAGTTTTCAAATTCAGTTCTTTATCTTTCCATGCAGTTCTCACATCTCTTCCCAGTTTTCCACTTCCATGACCGGCCTCTAAGCTATGCATCCTGAACATAGGCTTCTTTTCACATTGTTTGATCTCTTTGTTACTTTGGGGCAACGTTCCTTTAAAATCGCCAAGGCCACTCTTTTTCTTCCTTTTACCTGGGCTTCAACGTCGACACTTACAGTCCTTAGACTATGACCTTACCTAAATACCCACTTTTCTCCTCGTGACACTGCACACCTTCACCCCTCTGTTAAACCTGTTCTTAGGGCTTGTGTTTACTCTGGCTTACTTACTAGGAAGGCTTTCTACTCCAGAAATTTTATAATTCTCTAAATCAGGCTGAGGTCTGTGTACTGTGTTCAGAAGCTCCTCCTTCAGACACCCCCATACACATTTACTTGTCCCCTAATAACTCCAGTTTCGGATCTTAGTTCTGTTTATTTCCATTTGGCTTGATGAAGAGTACTCAAGAGTGCTAATAATATTTTCTCAAAAATAGACACATTATGGGCACGAGGTAAATGCCGTCTGAGAGTACAAGTGGAGAAGGAGCAGCCATGTAAGAAGCATGTTGTTTGGGCAGCTTCACATATGCCCAAGTGTTTCTCAGTGGATGAACACTCTACGTAAAGCAGTGTTGTGTCATTTCAAGTGATATAAGAGAATATTTTCTTATGACAGTTTGCAACTGTGCTTTAATCCTAACACTTGGGTCAAATTACCGTATTTCAACATTAGGCTCAAGATTGCTAGGGAGATATATATTTACTTTAGTGCTTCCTTAATTTATAAGGTGTGTCAAATAAATATGCCATATTTATCAATAAACTATGCCGAGTATCTAATAAAAAGCCTCTAGTGACATAGCTCATGGTGGTTGAATGCCTTAAAAGTGTCAAGATTTTCATAAAATGAACATATCTTCTCACTTCAAAACGTTTTTGTGTGTCATTTTTAAAAATACTTTTATTTTTTTTTTTATAAAAAACGGAGTTGTGGACTTCTGTAAGAGTTTAAATAAACCACTTCTACTCATCTCCCATTTCCAAGGTGTTATACTTCCTAAGTTTCCCACGATTAGAAGTAAAATCAGTGGAATTTGTACCCGATGCATCTTCCTCCTGTGTGCTTATATCGGAAAAGCACTAGCATTTATGTGGTCATACAGGGATTATCAGCTTCCACGGTGTTTACAGTTTTGGGATAATTCTTTTAATTACAGAATGTTATTCTGTGTACTGTAAGAGCTAGCAGCCTGCTTTCCTGACTCTGCCGCAGCCTGTTGTCGGCAGCAACTCAGGTGTTCAGTTAACGTGGCTCAATACCTCTGCTGGATTAACGCTCTTCCGGCGGGGAGGGTTAAAGGCAAGTCTTGCAAATAGTGTGTTTGCTTCATCTAGTAGTGTTTTATAAATTAATCTTGTCAGTATCAATTTTTTGAAGAGAAAGTAAAGAATAAACTGTACTGTTTCCCTGGTGGTCTGTGGGAATGTCTTGTTCCCCGACCTTTTAGGGTACTCATAACGTGTGTAGTGAGTGTCCACTGAAGGAACACATATTGGATGTTATATACAATTTAAGCACTCTTATAGGCAGTGGGGGAAACTGAGGTAAGGAAAATCAGGTGAAATTTTCATTCATGAAACAATAGTGGGAGAAAGAAGACAATAAGAAATTCATACACATACACACACACACATACAGAGAGAGAGAGAGAGAGAGAGAGAGAGAGAGAGAGAGAGAGAGAGAGAGCATGTGGTTTATGTGGAGCAACTAAAAGCAGCAGGAGAATACGTGCCGTGGAAACAGGGCATCTGTGGGGAGGTGAGTGCTGTAATAGGGTGGTCGGGGCCAGAGTCGACCTCACCAAGGTGACACCCATGTGAAGAGGCTATGACCAAAGGATCTTTGCGATGCCGTCAAGAGAACTGCCCGGTAGAGTGCTGAGTGAATGATGAGGGACAACAAGGAATCCGGTGTCTCTACTGGATTGTCCGGGGAGCGACAGGAGGAAGTAGGGACACGGAGACATATAAGATGATGGCAGAAGGCTTACAATCAGCGTCATTTTCAGGAAAGTCTTATGTAAACAATTGACACAAAAGGCTTATTTCTCTTAAACTACACTCAAATCCCTATTTCACTAATCTCAGGATTGACATTCCTCTAGTATTAATATTTCCCCAACAAGGCCCACTGTCCTGGTCACTTCCCATCCCTTTTCCTTTTAATTTTAATCAGCTGTGGAAGCCTGAGTCTCAGGAGACAATGCTTAGAGGCTGAATAATTGATAACCAAATATCCTTAAGAAGGTATCTGTGGTTTCACAATGCTTGACCCCAAAATATTTGCCTGTTAAGGGTGCTTCTAGAATGGACATTAATTTGTATTAAGAAAATAAATTATCTTGAAAATCAAAGGCGCTTCAGAAGGACAGGGAATGGGCTGTGTTTGGGCTTTGTGGCCCTTTCCAAATTTTTCTGACAATGAATAAAGTTGACCAGCTTGGTGTTCGTGTAAAGATTCGGTGCCAGATCTATGCAGAAAAGAGCAGTGGAATCGATGAACTAAATGGAAGACAGCAATTTGACTGCAGGCAGACATTAATGACACTGTCTGGTAGGCACTATTCCCAGAACTCTTTCACACCAACAACACTCTATATTTGTTCATTTAAAAAGAGTAAATTTTGCATTGTGGACCCAAAACAAGTAACAGATATTCATAACCAAACAACAGTTCGCTTACAAGTAAATAACCAAGTAATGATCTTGCAAAAATATATCACAGCTTCTTTTCTCCAGATCTAGCAGGAACACTTGTAAACTAAGGTTTGCAATACTGGATCAAGACTTTACCCAGCCTTAACATTGCTGTGAATAGCCTCCAGCTCTGATACCAACCTAAATGTCCTCTAAATGCCTCTGTGTTAGAACTCTGGTCCTGAGCGTGATGCTCCTGAGAGGAGAGAATCTTTGAAGCTGTGATTCTCAACCTGTGGGTCATGACCCCTGTCTCCAAAAATATTATAATTCATAACAACAGCAAAATTACAGTTCTAAAGTAGCAATAAAAATAATTTTGTCATTGGGGGGGTTATCACAACATGAGTAACTGTATTAGAGGTTTGTAGTGTTAGGAAGGTTGAGAATGCCTTTACCCCATGGGTCCTAGTGAGGAGTCTTTGGGTCACCAGAAACGTTGTCATTCTCCAAAAGAGCATGTGCTTTGCCAGCCCCTTTCTTGAAACACTTCTTAGCTCCATGGTTCATGATCTGAGAGTGTTTCTTTTCTTATTCCAACCCCCCCCCCCACACACACACATCATGCATTTATAAAGCGATGTTTTGCCTAGCTTCAAATCTAAAAAAAAAAAAAAAAAATCAATGCTTCATGAGTCAGAACCTTTAACACTGCAAGCCAAAGCCTTTTCTTTTTTATAAATTTATCATCTCAGGCATTTTGTTACAGGTATGGAAAACTAGCCAACAGAAATCCGCAGACAGTGGAAGTTCCCTTCTTTTCTTTCCTTCCAGAAAAAGGTAATATTACTTATAATGATGTCATTTTGGGCATGACATGGAGTCTTATTTTTTCTTTCCATTTATCTGCTTGATCGTGTTTCACGCAGGACTCCCCACATCTCCCTGGAATCTCTCCCCTTTACCGTCAGCTTGGTACTGTTAGCATCGTTCCCATAGGAAGTGACTTCCAGAAAGCATGCTCTTTCCTCTGACTGCTAGTAAATCCCAATGATTCCCCATGGAACGTGGAGTACTACAGTCTAGAATATCCGGGGAGTCTACAGTCCTGCTTTTCTGCTTATGTGAAGGATCTTGGAGGAATGAGTTTCTGGGGCTGTCAGGCTACATGAAAGAAGCAGGCGGTTCACAGACAACACAGCAAAGCAGCTCACATGGATAGCTTTGCTCAGAGGTAGGTAGTCTAGCCTTTTGTTGGTGTAAAATATCATTCACTTTGAGGGAGACTTATTCTATTAATAAATACTCTTTTGGCTGGCAATATCAAAACTGACATCCCTGAGGGTCAAATCCACGACTTCTTGGCATTCCTTCCTATAGGATCAAAAGATCCTTAGCCATAGTGCTGATAATTCCCACGGCGCTCAATATGTGATGTGAAACAAATTCTAAAAGGATTTGAGGATCATTACTGTTTTGGGGGAAAGCGTTCCAAATCATAGAGAGACCTGCTGTCCTTTTTGTGCCCTCCAAGGATGAAGGGAACTAGAGAAGATGTTGTTATGAATGCTCTTGAACAAAGAGGACACTCCTGCCCTCAGGGCTGGAGAAGGTGAGTTTAGCTTCATGAAGTGCGAGCTGACCCTTTCTGCCAGTTCTCCTGCAGTGAGCACCATAATTCATTCATTCCTCCCAGACATGAGGGCTTTTTCACCGTGTAGTCTATCTAGTCTGTCAGGAGACAGGTCAGACTTTGAGTTCTGCCTCTGACCTTCCCAGTTAATAGAGTTCAGGCAGTCATGTTGACTGCTGCATAGCTTTGCAGTAAGAACACCTAAACCCCTAGGTTGTTGGGAGACATGAATCAGTAACCACTTACCACATTTCCATTACTCCAGAGACTGTCAATAAGTAGTAGTAGCCATTATTAATTACATATGACCGATCACTCATAGTGGAAGAATGGAACACACATCAATAATTGAAACAACAGGAGAATCCATGAGGTCTCTCATGGTAGTTTGCTACAGATGAAGATTAAGAAATCAAGTTTTTTAACATTCCTGGGGACCAGGATGCAAGAGGCCAATCAATGCCTCCTGGTGAGATGTGTTGGTATCTACAGGATCCCCACAGGGACTCTGTGGAAAGGAGGAGGCCATTTAAGTCCTTTGACTGCAGGAAATGTCCCAGTTGCAGTTCCAGAGCCTGGGCAGAGTTAGAGGCAGCCCTGTCACTGCCATCGTGAGGAAGCTCTGTTCAGTTAGATCTCTTGCTGTTATCTGGCCCCAGGCTAAGGAAAGCAGGATGAGTGCCCACCTGCAGGACTCGGAGTAAAGGAGAAGGGGATTCTGTTCAAAGGGCACACATCTGCTCCTCTACCAGCTCTGGTCTCATCTTTGATTTGTGAAGGCTTCACCTGAGCTGCTTTCCAGAGTGACTCAAACCACAAGAGGCAGGTTAGGTCCACAAATGGCTCCAAGATGTTATGTAGGAGCCTAGGAGGGTGGTGGCATTTACGGCTCTGGAAAGCTGTTATTTCTTGACAAACTCTCTAATTTGGTAGTTTCAGAGCAAGTTCGTAGGTGAAACATTAGTGTTATTTCATAAGAAAGCAGGTAGTTAGTACATATTCTACATATTTATATATTGTAGTATATCTCAAGGCAAATTATATCGGGCACTCGCCCATACGGTAGCCAGCAGCAACTTGTAGCTCTTGAGCACACACAAAAGCTAGTTAGAATCTAGACTCAGTGTTTATAAGTAGAAGTGATGAATTTTGAACAATTAGCGCAAATACAAGAACACATTAAAATTTGACATTGTCCCAGATTGTAAATGGTAACAGGTTTTAGAAATGTAATTAAAAATATAATACATCTTACACTGCTTTCTCATTTCTTACACAGTGGAGATTAGACAATTTTAAATTACATGCGCAACTCACTTGCAAGCCTAGGTCTTCGGATTTTCTACATGACAATCATATCATCTGCAAACAGAAGTGGTTTCATTTTCACTTTTCTGAGCTTAATATCTTCTATTTATTTTGTCTCAGTACTATTTATTTATGATTTGTCATGGTGTTAAGAACTTCTGGCCACTGTGGAACAGTTGTGACTTCAGGGAACATCTCTTCCTTGCTCTCAAACTTAGGACAAAAGCATTCAGATTTCTATCACTCAGTAAAGATGACAGCTATACATTTTCTGTATTTCTTTTCAACATAAGAAGATTATTCATATTTTTCCCAAACCTGCCTGATTTGGTTGTAAATGAGGGTTGCATTTTGTCAAATGGCTTTTCTGTTTCAACTTGATTGTGTACTCAGATTTATCTACAGGTGGTGCGAATTACGTTGATTTCCCCAGGTACTGAACTCATGTTGTATATTTAGAATAAATCCCACTTAGTCATGTTGTATAACTATTTTTTAAATTATCGAATTCAATTTATGAGCAGTATCTAGGTGTTTTATTTTGAAGCAACAACAACAAAGTCTTTGAAGGGTCATATCGTTCTATGGTTTGTAAAATTTATATTTCTATGTCTGATTTATATACCTGGTTAATACTGACCTCATAATTTTATTCCTTTTTATATAAAAGTATGACCTTTAGAGTTTCTCTTGTCTAATCTGTGTTAAGCTACTTTGTTTATCACCTTTTATAAGAAAAATCATTTTAATATTAGGTATTCTAAGGTGGTTATAAGATTCTAGTAGTGGTTGACTTATTACCGCACTTACTTTGTACAGTTAAATTGAATTTGTTCTCTCCTTTCGCCCAACTAATTCAAAGGTGAAAATGGAGGTCCTTGCTTTCCATTCCCTGGGATGTCAGTTGTTAATTCTGGGAAGGGGTCACGGTCACGGTCACCTTCCCCACCACTCCTCACCCACTGTGGTATCAGTAGATTCTGAAGCAGCTCTTTTGTACAAGAGCAGCAATTTGCCTTCCCTTTACTGTGAGACTCAAGAACAGCACCGCAGGACAGGAAGGAAGCAAAACAGCCCCTTCAACCCTCCCCCCCCCCCCCCCCCCCCAGTCATCAGCTCCTAATGAGCCCTTGGCTTGTGAAGGAGGATCCCTCAATGCCCTCTAGGCAGAGCGTTCATGCTCCTGATGTTACTACCCAGGCTCTGGGAGGGAAGATAGATGTGCTACCACAAACCCAGCACATTGCTAAGGACTCAGCAGAGGCTGGGGTTTATGAGAACATAGACCTTAACGTTTGGTCTGCTGGCAGTCTTCCAGTGGTGATGGGCAACTGTAGGAAGAGCTATAAAATTCGGCCTTTCCTGAGTTTAATGCTTTCGGTATTGACCATGCCTGAATTTTTATGTGTATGTGGGTATGTGGATCTAAGAATGCACACAATGAAACACTCCATAAATATCGAACCATAAAATTACTTGAATGTTGTTTTATAAATCATTTCCAGGGACTTTAAGCACATTACATATCTTATAGTGAGTTCTACATAACTTTGATAGGTATCAAATTTAGGGACCTTGTATAAAAATGCTGATTGTTGAGAACGATTGCTCAGAATTCCGACTGATTAAGTATGTGGTGTAGGCTTAGAAGGCACATCAAGGTCAAATGTGTAGACATTTGAGATACTGAGGCAGGACTGTTAGGTGTTCAGCACACCCGGACTGTTAGGCCACACAGTGCATTTGGGCACAGTGTGGGATTCTGTCTCTGGAAGAATAAAAACCATGGATCTGACAGCACCACTCAGTCTACATGGTGCCTGATGGGCAAGGGGTCTTTCACTGTATGGTACTCCCAGTCTAACATCATATGTGCTAGTCTTTGCTGTGTCTTGATATCTGATTGAGGACTAGAATTAATAGAAATTAAATCAATAAAAATCACCACTTTATGTCAACAAGACAAGAGTAGGTTTCCACTATTTTTTAATGTTCTTTGCCACAAAAATCAAATTTAATTTTCTGTGTCTTAAACATTACATATAAGACATTTCTTATATATTATAATTTCCATTATTTTGTCAACTCTATTTTCTCTGAGTTTTGACCTCTTAACCAAACCCATAAATTTACCTATTTTACTCAATTTGCCATCATTTCTCCTTTGTTAGACTTTCAGTAAAATTCTCAGTTTTGCCTTTTAGCCTCTCTGTTAAGTTTTGTTTCAATCACCATAATTTAATAACCAGGAGGCCTATCTTATTCTTTTACTTTTTAATAAAAGCCTGTTATAAGCTCATGGATACTTTATCTAATCTTATCTCTCTGGAGATATTAATAATGCCACAGTTTGAACTCTTACCTGTTTTCTATATTGCTTTTATATTGTGTTTCTTTCCTTGATTGTTTCTTCTCTTTCTCTTCAGTGTATGTAGACTTTCTACAGTATATGTTGATCCTTGCTGCTCTTGCCTCTTAGCAGATGGAGCCCTGGAACTGAGGCTCTACGAACCTAGATGGGCTAACTTTTGGGTATTTTCCCCACAGGGAACATCTGACAGTATTTGCACATTTATTTTTCTTTTTCCAGACAAGATTTCTCTGTATAGCTTTGGAGCCTGCCCTGGAACTCACCCTTTGAACCAGGCTGGCCTCTAGCTCACAGAGATCAGCCCGTCTTTGCCTCCAGAGTGCTGGGATTGATTAAAGTCATGAGCTATCATCACTCCGATGCAGATTTTGTTTTTAAAATTATTGTTCTGTTACACTGAGGATGCTACTGGACTATATTAGGCAGAGGCCTGGGACTAAATATTCTACAATGCATATGAAGTTTCCCATAATGAGCAATTATATAAACCCCTAATGTCACTGGTACCATTTGATTATTTGTAATGTAGATTGGTTAGGAAGCAAAGTCTACCCCCAATTATCTTCCATATTCGTGTCTGTAGAAATTTTCCCCCTTCATATCAATCAATTTTAGCAAAGAATAATCCACTAAGGCCCTGTGTATTTTAGATAGGTGAAATGATGCTTTAGACATTTATATTCTATTACAACACTCAAAAGTCATATTTATTTTCAGCCTGAAATATGTAAACTATAATTTATTATAAATATTGCTTAGTTTTGGCTATATACTTTTTATCTTCTTGTTGCCAGTGCTCTAAATATAAACAAATTTTATGATTCTGTACACATCTGGCAGCCTAAACTTCCTAAAAGTGTTCAAAACTTTATTAAATCTGATTTAAAAAATCTAAAAGGAAAATCTGTGTGTCCTTTTTGGCTAGGTTCTGATAAGAATATGCACTAGCCTTGTAGGCCCTTGTGATAAACACAGTAGCAAGTGTGTCTGCATGGATGAGAAGATTTCTTGAAGAGCTCTTTGTAAACAGTGGCAAGCTTGAAGCACATAAATGAGGCTGTCACTGCATAAATCACTGGGTCTGTGTGTAAAAAATTTATTCAGCAAGTATCAGTGAAACATCTGTGGTATTTCACATAATAATGGTTCCCACAAGCTCATAGGTGTGAGTACTGGTGCCAGTCAGTGCAACTGTTTGGGAAGGACAGGGCGGGGTGACCTCTTTGGAGGAGATATGTTATGGGGGTATGGTTTTGAGGTTTCAGAAGACTCGTGCCGTTCTCAGTGTGCTCTCTTCCTCTTGTTGCAGATCAAGATGTAAGCTCCCAGCTGCTGCTTCCCATTGCCATGTCTTTCCTCTGCCATCATAGATCCTAACCCTCTGGCACTGAAAGCCCAATTAAACTCTTTCTTCTGTAAGTTGCCCTTCTCATGGTACCTTCTCACAGCAATATAAAATAACTGATCAAGTGTTTGTAATGGGAGAAGAAATATATGACTTGATATTGTGTGAAGTGATGTAATTTCAAAATGAACTGTGCAATAATTATCAAAGTGAGATGTGTACATACCTTTCACCTAATGAACTCCACTGCGTATAGATTTGTAATGTGAGAACTCCACATTTCCAATATATAAATCTATTTGTATAAAGTTTTATCATTGTCTGCAAACATGCTTGATATGTGATGACAATTGGCCAGACAAAGCATAAGAATCATGGCATTTGAATGCAGTAGTACTCAGTATGTAGTATGTAGTGTGTAGATTGATATGAGTTGACAAGGTTGAACATATAATGTTTATTGTAATTTCCTGGACAACACTCTTTTGGTATTTTAATTGAAAAGGCATGCAAAAACTATGTCTGTTGTTATCTCTGAAAATTAGGAATAGAAGTCAGAAGGAGACAAATGTTCTATCCTCCAGTTTCACCCATTAACTCTTGTTTTTCATGTTCACATGAAAGATTAGTTTTTATAATTAACAACAGAAATCATATTTCAGAAAAAGCCACGGAGGTGGTGTGGAAAAGATAGCACATTTCTGGAACCGGGAGTAAAATATTTAGTAAGTCACTTTCAATGGGCAGAATGCGCACAAAGAGACAAAAGTATCAAAGATGATGGTGTGTCATTAAATGCAATGCATATAAGCTCTATGACATTTTAAAGATAAAATGAACTCAGTATTCAAAGTCATTTCTGACATTTCTTATCACCAACTTCAAGGAGTGTATAAAATTGAGGAAAGGAAGCCTTTATATAAAGCATAGATATCTACATGTCCTTTCCAATCCTGCACTCTGTTGGACTCTCCAGATGTCTAATTCTCTCCTTCTGTGAGTGTTAGGCCCTAGCCAGGGCTCAGCAGACAGTCAGTATATTTGCCTTTATCATTTTATGACGTCATCAGTTACAAACAAGGCATTTGAGAAGGAAACGTGTAATTTCAGCTTTAACCTTTAAGGAATAATTCCTAGTTTCTTGTCTCCGGGCATAAGGAGTGCATTTTCAATCTCTTAGAACTACTTGTGTGTACCTCGGGTACCCCTTGAAAGTGGTTCATGGCTCCACCCATCCATCACAAGGATGTCAATGACAGTTGGAGAGTCAATGATGGAAAAAGAAAGCATTCTGGCTTCTAGAATAGCTCACGAGACAGCAGAAGCTCATGGAGGCCAACCCAGGGCACACTGCCATGGGTTCCTTACAGAGTTCTGCTCCCGATGAAGCTGAGAAGAACAGGGGTGGAGCTGCTTGTTTGCTTGTCTTCTAGTAAAAACTAAATGGGAAATCTAGTGGACTATAATCATTGTGTATTTTGTGAAAGGTAGCCTGATTTGTTTTAGTCACCATGGATGTGAACAGCGAGGTCACACAGATACCACCTTGAGGGGAAACAATAAAGGAGGTGTACTTGGTGGCTAACTCGGTAGTTTTAAGAGGCTTTGGAATATTTTTATAAAATTTTCTTGATTTTTGAGGTTTTTTTTCAGATTGTCAAGCCTACTAAAGCTTCCCTGCCAACGTCTTTTGTTTTTATATTTGTGTTTAGGGTGTATATGTTTCCACTTGGTGTTTGTTGAAATAATCCTGGGAAACCATTAAGTTATACAGCTGGGACCTAAATAGGTACCAGGCTAAGCCGAATGAGGAATTCCACCTGATAGTCCTGATCCTGTCTCCATCCTGTATGCACTGATCTTTTTCTGTTGGGCAGTGCGTACTTAGCACTGGTAGTTTGGGTGGAGCATGGACAGTGAGGGTTATGGGGGGAAGAGATGAGATAGACTGGATGGGCAAGTTCTTAGTAATGGGATAATCAAAATAAGGACTCCTTGCCCTGGTTTCATACATAGAAGGTAGAGAGTATCTGAGAAAATTTTGTATCTGATAATAACCTGGAAAGCTATGTAGATCTCATCATATGTACTCACAAAAACAGGATACTGTCCATGTAACACATCAAACAGAAATACACATGGCCATACAAATACATAGATACCTGTTTTCTGCTCATAAAGTAAGTCCTCTTTCAAAGAGAAAACTGCAGCAAAATCTTGAAAAATTTGAGAATAAAACTATGTCACAACTATTAAATCGGTCTTTTAATGTCTTGAGGTCCCTTGCAGTATTTTTTTTTCCACAGGAAGACGTGCCACATGTATGCAGTGCCCGTAGAGGCCAAAAGAGCATGTCAGATCTGAGCCCGTGGAACTGGAGCTAACTGGAGTTAGCCATCATGCGGGTGTTGGAAACTGAACTCAGATGCTATGAAGGACAGCCAGCGTTCTTAACCACACACTCATCTCTCCAGCCCCCTGAAAACAGCATTCTTTCAGCTGCTTTTATGGTCTTAGTACATTGTGTGCTATAATTCTAAATTGCATAAACTGAACTTTTGAAAATTCTATAAAATTCAAGTTGCCAGATTTTGCAATTTATTTTTGCAATATAGAACACCAAAATCCATATGAATTTCCATCAGGTCATACTTGCCTAAAAGTTATTCATTGTTTATATGAAACAATGTTTCTGAGCATCCTGTACCTTACCTTATGATTCCATGTAAAGTAACAACCATGGGTTACTAAATGTGTCAAATGTCTTTATAATCTAAGACTGCATTGAGATGGCGTTTGACACATATGCATATTTCTTTGCTGGAAATGCATAGGATAATTTTCATACTGTTTAAGTATTATTGCATTTTATACAAATTTTCTAGAAGGAATACTGAGAAATTAAATTATTAGGCTCAAGGGCAAGAAGAGAAAGGTTTCCAACCTGTAATATTAATTGCAAAATTATACCACCCTCATCTTTTTCTTTCCAACACTATAATTACTTTTAAAGTTGTTGCCAACTTAGAAGGTGAGTAATAGCACACTTCTTTTAAGCTAAAGAGAACATGTCTTGATTTAATAATTTTATGCTAAAATACAGTTTTATTATTTACATTTTAAAACAGTAGATTTCTGTGCATCCAACCAGATATGTTGCTTCTTAGATTTCTTTGTCTGACACTTCCATACATTTATATAATGAATTTCAAATATTTTCATGTACCACTCACTTCTCCTACCCTACCTGCCAGAATCCTTCTCAAGAGTCGCCCCTCCTACTTCCACGCCTTTTGTTAGTATGTGGCCCACTGAATTCAATTAGAATGTCTTGCATTAGCGTGGGTGGAAGGTTCCTGGCTGGAGCAAGGGCAAGGTATCAATGGCTGTATTATGGGGAAAAAAAAAAGACACCCCCTTTCCCAACAACAGCTAATTTCCCATAGTCCCTCATGGACTACTTCCTTATGTATGATGAAATGTTGGCATGCCCACTGGTATAGGTATTGTGCATAGAGCCACAGCTTCACTGAGCTCATAAGTTCAACAACTATGCCATGTTCTTAAGACATCCTTTTGATATCCTCCGACTCTTAGAGTCTTGGCGCTTTCTCTTCTGTGGTTTTACCCAGAGCCTTGTAGAGGGCACACAGACATCCTACTTAGTGACTAGTCCTCTGCCGTCGTTTCTTCTCAGCACTGTAGGCAGCTACGGGTTTGTTGTTGCTGCAGGTAGACCTTCCCCTGGTGAAGGGTGGATACTGCACCAGTTTCCGGTGGGAAACCGGAACTTTACGGAAGTCCTTACGTCATACTGTCTCTAATTAGCACTGACTGTCATTCGCCAGTTCAGAACCTCATAACACTTCACCCGACCTTTCCCTCAGCCCCTTCTTGCTTTTTCTCAATCTCTACAACATAGTCAAAATTATACTTTTGATATAAATCTGTTCATATACTCCTTTTCTTAGGTTTATAAATTTATTACATATAGTGTTCTGCTTGCATGTATACGTGCAGGCCAGAAGAGGGCACCAGATCTCACTACAGATGGTTGTGAGCCACTACGTGGTTGCTGGGAATTGAACTCAGGACCTCTGGAAGAGCAGTCAGTGCTCTTAACCTCTGAGCCATCCCTCCAGCCCTACTCTTTTAATTAAATTATGCCCTGGTCAAACTTTCAATGGCATCACCCTTAAGTGCCTTTGATGCATGCAGTTTTTGGTATCTGGGTCATCTGGTTTCCCAGCAAACCTCCTGCTCCCCACTGGACAGGTTTCTGTCTTAAGAACTAGTTCGGCCGGGCTGTGGTGGCGCACGCCTTTAATCCCAGCACTCGGGAGGCAGAGGCAGGAGGATCTCTGTGAGTTCGAGGCCAGCCTGGTCTACAAGAGCTAGTTCCAGGCCAGGCTCTAAAAAAGCTGCAGAGAAACCCTGTCTCGAAAAACCAAAAAAAGAAAAAAAAAAAAGAACTAGTTCGCCGTTCTTTAAGGTTACTTGACACATCACAGGTGAAGGTACTTGGAGATTCTCTTCCCTTTGCCTGCAGAGTTCTACCCTAGGGGAGTCCCTGCTCAAGGCTCCACAGTATGGTTAACAACCTATGGTCTGTCACTCACTTTCCCTGGGTGGAACTGACTACATGTGTGCACCCCTGACTTGTAACCTGCAACCATAAGTCCCCTCCCTGGGGTCAGGAAACGAGCTCTGGTGACTTGGTTTCATAGCTAATGAGATGTTGGTTGTAGTAGGTAGACTGTTTGCAGCACCGGCCTCTGAGACAAGAGTTTAGAGACTGTGCAAACTGGTGGGGCACCCTGCTGCTGAGCTCCTCTGTCTGTTGTGGCGGTTCGAATGGTAAAAGTCCTCGACAATTTTGAGCAGTTGAACCCTTGGTTCCCAGTTGGTGGTACTGTTTGGGAAGTTTAGGATGTACAGTCTTGCAAGAGGAAGTATGTCACTGAGGGTGGACGTGGAACGTTTAAAGACTCAAGCCACCTCCAGTTTGCTTTGTGCTTGCATTTTCAAAATATGAGCCCTCAGCTTTCTGCTCCTGCTGCCATGACTCCACTTAGCCAGGATGGCGCAAAAACCTCTGACTCTGAAAGCCCTATCATAAACTCTTTTTTCTATAAGTTGATGTGGTCATGGTGTTTTATCACAGCTCCTGGAAAGAAACATCTGTATCAACTCCATTCCTCTTTAGGCCAATTCAGTGTGTCAGGTAATGCCTCCACTCAGTTTCCAGATGAGGTAACTAAACTCAGGTTTTCATTCTGGCCTCTGCCATGAAGAGGTTTTTAGGGAAGCTTAGCAGGAGCTGTACAGGAGGTGACACTATAGTTGGTGGCCTGGAAAAGTGTAGTCGGCTGCTGTGAAGCATAAAACCCCTGACTCAAGCGGTGGAATTATACACAAGATCTGAGGAACCAACGAGAGCAGGCAGCCATGATACAAAGCCAGTTTTTAAGGCAAACACAAACTGCATAGATTCGTTTTTTGAAGTCGGATGTTTTGATACCTGGAGTATACTGGCTGGCTCTGTTGTATGAATCAGAGTATTCACAAGCCTGTTTTTGAGCACATGTCATCGCTTTGACCATGGGTACTACTCACAATCCCTTCAGAACAAACTGCTGAATTAACGGCCGATGTTCAAAGCAGTCTCTTTCAGAGAGGAGAGGTTTAAAGAATATGAAGGAACCAGGCATGGTTGTACACGCTCATAGCTTATAACAAAAACATTTAGGAAATGAAGGCAGGATGATCTCAAGTTCAAAGTCAGCCTGGATTGTGTAGCAAAATTTTGTTTCAAAATAAAGTGTATGGAAGCCCTCAATAAGATTAAGACAAAGGTGAAGTGAAGGGCATTGCAAAGACGTGGAATGGTGGTTGAACAACGTATACTTAAGAAAATACAACCACACTTTTAAATGAAGTAAGTCATTAAGGGAAGAATGAAAATGTTAAACTCTTAACGAAAGGAATGATAAAGCATTTGAGCTGTAAATGGCCTTAGGGATTATATGGGTGTGAATGTTTCCTTAAAAGAACGGCTTCAAGCAGGGTGGTGGTGCACACCTTTAATCCCAACTCGAGGGAGGCACAGACAGGTGGATCTCTGTGAGTTCCGGGACAGGCTCCAAAGCTCCAGAGAAATCTTATCTTGAAAAACAAACAAACAAACAAGAACAAAACAAAAGAACTTCTTTGAGATGTAGTTTAGAGTCTGGTGGTGCCAGAAGTATATTGTAAACTCGTGTACAAAGTACAGTGAACTAAATTGCCCAGTTTAAGTGAATACCAGAGTTTTGTCTGCTGTCTTGGAGATTTTAACATGTTATGTTTTCCCGTGATTAAGTATGAAATGAATAAATTATCTCCAAGTTTTAAAGCTCAGGGTACAAATTCTGAAACACCACAAGGTTTAAGCGTTCTCTCCGACGTTTACCAGGGATGTAAAGTTGAATAGATACTGCATCTTCTCAGAGTGTTAGTTAGTCTTGTCTATAATTCAACCATGTAATGTTATAAGGACTAAGTTACAAACTATGCAGAGTAGCTTTGTTTACTGCTACAGTGAAAATCCATTGATCAGAAGCATCTTGTTATTGCTGTTTGTTTGTTCAAATAAAAGCAAAAGGAAAAGCTTCTAAGAACATGTATCAGAAAACACTGGTCGTATTAATTTCTGCCTGTGGGGAATGTGAGATCCTGTTTTGAAAAGCATAGACTATCACTGTTGTCGTATTCATCACCCAGCACTTTGGCAAAATGTCTAGCCACCCCAAACATTGGTACTTCCGGGTTTCCGGACCGCACATGCGCCATCAAGATCTCAGGCAACTTACATAACCACCCAGGGCCCTCAAACCTTATGGGACCTACGTGGAGCATGGTCATGTGATGGCTACTTAAACCCCTGTGCGCATGCACTAAGCGGCCTTTAAAAGCTAGACAAGCCTCTCCACTCCCTCTTCCTGCACCAACTTCCTCAGGTCTGTATACATGGCTTTCTCTCCCTCAGTAAACTCTCAAAGTAGGTTTCGTGGTGTGTCTTGCGATACATTCTCCCTCGTGCCTGGTAATTTCAATCACAACAAAGAATTCAGATTTCTTCCTATAAAAAAAAGAAAAAAAAAAAACTGATCGTGGGAACAGTGTGTAGAAACCTGTGTTTGAACCGACGTGGTATAGACTGCGTGGGAGAAACCGGAATACAGACCACAGGATGCAAAAGGACTCAGAGCTAGGGTAGTAGAAAGTGCTGCAAGGCTCAACATGAGAGATACGGTACAGCAGCCAAAAGCAGAACGGGCCAAGATATTACCCGTGGGTCATCTCACTTGTATGCATCATAAACCATAACAGATTCATTAGTTCACTATTGGCATTTGAAAATACTGCCACGTCAGCATTTCAGATGAGATTTCACTGTGACTGAGAATAAGTGCAATATTGATTTTGCTATTTGCCCGCCAGAGTTCACATGTAATAGTTCAGGTACTTAAAAGTGTACATTTAGGTGGCCTCTGTTTTTACCAACATATCCTTCCCACTTTGAAAAGGAAATCAGGTCCAGATTGAGTTTTCTAAATTGTTTACCAAATTCACTTCATAATTTCTTCACCAAAACACAGCCTGAATCTATGAAGAATTCATTATGAGATTTGAGTTAGGATGGATTTTAGATAATTGATTTCTTTTTCAAAATATATGAAGATGCAATTCCAGTTACCCCGGAGACTGAGTTGGGAGAATTTTAATATCAGTGCCAACTTAGGCAACCTATTGAGACCTTTCTTCAAAATTAAAATAAAATATGGCTGGGAATTTAGGCTCAGGAGTAGAGGACTTCTTTAGCAAAATCAAGAATATGGGTTCATTCCCCAGACTACACAGAGAGAGACAGAGAGAGTGGACAGGAACAGGGATGGGATGGGAAGAGAAAATAAGGAGGAAGACCTTGGAGAGAAGCCGAGGAAATACCCATTTCCAAAAGAGGACTTAAAGAAAAACCAGGAAAGCTGGCCTCCCCTACAAAAAGAGAGCTGGCCCATGCAGTTAGGAGAGAGGCTCCACCCCTCATCACATAGGATGAACCTAACCTGGCAGATGGCCCCTGTGTCTTGATCTGACCTGCCTGACTAACATCCAGGCCCTCATCTGGGTCTTAGGTTGATCCACCCTAGCATCTACCCCGTCTAAGTCCTGCTGGAGTACATGAAGGGACTGGTCCTGAGTAATGATACCCACAAGGTCTCCAAGACACAGGATACTGCAGAAGAACTCTGGTGAGGACCCAGTGAGGATGGTGTACT
Source organism: Arvicola amphibius (assembly GCF_903992535.2). Taxonomy (NCBI): domain Eukaryota; kingdom Metazoa; phylum Chordata; class Mammalia; order Rodentia; family Cricetidae; genus Arvicola; species Arvicola amphibius. Next base: position 9,896,718 of record NC_052056.1, on the reverse strand, counting down.
AAAAACCAGAGGCCTTGAACCAGTCCAGTGACTCCTTGCAATGACAGTTGCCTGTCAAGCTGATGGGACAAAGGGGTATACTACTATATGACACACTGAAACCTCCAATGCCATCAGGCTGGATGAAGAGGTGTTGGAGAGTGGAGAGTCGGGAGGGAAGGAGAAGCAGAGATTTTTCTGTTTCTAGTGTGCTTTGTGTTGTTTTTCTTGTTTGTTTTCTTTTATAAGAGAGGATGGAACAGGGATGAGGGGGTATATGGGATGCATAATGTTAAACCTCCAAAGATTCAATAAAGAAGATTTTTTTTGTTTAGTTTTGTTTATTTTTCAAAGGAAAACACTGGATGATTGTGGCCCAAGAAGAAGCCACTTTACTGAGAACATAAAACTCCTGGGTCCTACCAGCAGGGGTGTTACACAACAGAAAACAATGGTACTACACAAAGACTCAGAAAGTTCATTCTAGGTACTAAGCTGATCTGAGTATCTTGTCATAATATCTGAATCCTTTGACACGTGGAGAGTCTTGATTGTTGATTTCAATGCGTGGCTGATTAGTGTAAGAGAATCATAGTTTCTGCTTAGAAACCGGTAGAAATGATGCTGTAGAGACTTCAAAAGTTTCTTGAGGCACTTTCAAAAGCACTGGCCTATCATCTAGTACTGAGATCAGGGAGGCAGCTGCAAAAGGCGCTCAGTTAAAGTGATGCTGAGGTAAAACCAAATGTGTTTCAGCTGGAAAGGCTAGGACATCTGTGTGGTTTCTCGTTCCTTTGGAGAACGCAGGGTTCTCCTGGCCAGGCACTCTAATCTAAGCTGTCATGGTTCTAGGAATGTACATAGATTTATCAATAACAATTAGGCATTTATATGAGAGTCAGCTTCCTCCCCCCTTCCTTTCCTCCCTCCTTTCCTTCCTTCTTTCCTTTCTTCCTTCCTCCCTACCTCTTCAAATACAGTTGCAAAGGAAAATATGTTTTCTGGTAACTACTAAAGAGATGGACTTTAAACAGATATTTGGGCTTAGATTTTTTTTTAAAAAAAACAAACATTTTCTTAGTAATAACTACCTTACTGTCTGATTCTGTCTTTTTTAAAATTCAGCTTAATTTAGAATATTTTAACATGTTTATATATGAAAAAGATCAGCACTCGGTGAGCTGATAAGAAAAAGGCAATAATCTCACTTACAATCCCTTTATATTTACAAAGAATGTGTTGTCTTCTGAGAATTATAGCAATAGATTCCTGTCTCATTGTTCTGTGTTCTGAAAGCTGCAATTATCTTGACTCTACAGAAGCTCTGACTGTATCCAAATCTACCCCCTACCAATGTGGTTTTTATCAGTCTATTTCCATTTTCTTTTTTGAAATTGTATTTTTGTATCCCTTCCACATTTCTCTTCACATCTTTCTATTGCCCCAGAGGTGGGATCCTCTGAGCTTTCACTAGCATCATCCTAAAGCTATCAGACAATGCTAGAGCTTCATCCAGCAGCTTTATTCACAGTTCATGTGGAGTCGTAGTTAGACACTGATGGAAGCATGTTTTACCTAATAAATGAATGTGGAATGTTTAGGAAAATTCCTTCCTGTACCACGTATATGAAATCAAAAGCTAAAAGTTGACTGTGATTTATCAACAATGTTTCCTGCAGCAGTTACTGAAGGCAGAATCCTCTCTAGGTGTTACATTATAGTCAGTGCAACAATCTGCAAATTAGAGTGTCAGAGTAGAGGATTATAGATAAAACAGAATACAAAAAAAAACCATAGCACAAAATATTCATTAAAGCATGTATTTTCAACTGTATTTAGAACCTAAATTTGCTAAATAGTCTGAAAGTTTATCTTTTAGAAATCTATACCTTCTTATATCTTGACAAATATCAATATTTATTTATGTATTTGAAGTAAAAACAGTGTTCTTTCTCTCCTCGGGAGCCTGCAGTAGTAAACTATTTTATATCTTCTTTATATTTTATATCTTTTAAATTTCATTGAAGATACCCAAGGAATAGTAAAGAGACAGGACTTTCTTTGTAAAGAGATTTTAATTCTTAATTAATCATTTCTACAAATCTTTTGCAGAGGAGTTTTTGGAGGATTATTGAGAAAATGTTTCAAAGTATTTTCTCATTAATTCTCAAAATCTTGGAGAACAGGCGTTAGATAAAATGAGGATTATATTGCTATTGTTCACAGTAAGAAAACTAGCATATTGAATAATCCCTAACAAATTTTATCAGATAAAAATATAGAAACCACAAAATCTTAGCTTAAAACCCACTAACCACCACCCATTATGCTGGCTTTTGCAAAATACTGGAATTCACATATTGAAATCTTAACTCATTAGGGTGCTTCTAGAAGGTGATGTCTCTGAGAGGCACTGTGGGTCCTGAGAGCAGAACATACACCAAGAAGATATGGGTTCTTATCCAAAGAACCCAGAGATTGCTCATGTCTTTTACCATGTGAGCGCAAAGAATGAAATTTCTTCTGTAAACCAGGAGGTAGATTAGTTACAGTTGGGCTTTGAGGGTGTGTTTATGTGTGTGTGCAAGGGTGGTGTGTGGAGGGGGTCAGAGTGTTATACATAGCTTGTTCTCAACTGTATGGTCCTCCTCTATCAACCTCATGAGTGGTGGGATTGCGGGTATGACCTATCTCACTTTATTTAAATTGGACCTTAAAGTTCACCTAAAGGCCCTATGTAAAAATCTGGTCCTCAGGACTGGCGCCAATGGCAGTAGGGGAGGCCTAGTGAGAGCTCATTAAATCACTAGTGTCAGGTCCTTGAAGGTGATTGTAGGACTCTGGTCTTTCCTCCCCTTCTTTTCTTTCCAATTTGTAACATTAATATGTCTTGCTTTGTAGCTCACTCCAACTGTCTTGCCACAGACTCAAGACAACCAGCCAAGAAATCATAACCTGAACTCTCAAAACTGTGAACCTAAATGAAGTTTCTGTCCTTTTAAGTAACCAAGTTGTCTGATATTTCTTATAGTCAGAAAGCTAGCTGACTAACCCAAGACTTCCACCAGATAACACAGTTTCCAGTTCTTCTTGTTGCACTTTCTAAGTTTGAGATGTATGAGCAGTAAATTTTGGTACTTATAAGTTATGTGGTTTATGTGACTTCATGAGAACAGCTCTAAGTGAGACAACAGCTATGGGGTTGAAAAGGGAGGAAAAGGGAGTTGGATGGGAGTCTGAATTCCTGATGCCAGTAGCAGGATCAGGCAATGTGGTAGTTTGAATGTAATTGGCCCCCATAAGCTTATTGGGAGAGGCACTATTAGAAGGTGAGGCCTTGAAGTAGGTGGGGACTTGTAGGAAGAGTGTCACTCTGAAGGTGGGATTTGATGCCTCCAATGCTTAAGTTCTTTCCTGTTGCCTAGGTATTGAGATGTAGAACTTTTAGCTCCTTGTCTGCAGTCTGCCATGTCCTACCATAATGATAATGGATTAAACCTCTGAAACGGAAAGTCATCCCAATTAAATATTTTCCTTTCTCAGATGTGTTGTGCTCATGGTGTCTCTTCACAGAAATAGAAACCCTAAAACAGGCAGCAAAAAGAAGGAGACAACTTTGAATAAGACCCACTGTTGGAATGTAGTTACATAAAACAATTGAGAAGAATTTCTTTGAAAGGTAGCAAAACATACCAGGAATTGATTAGAATTCTTCAAAGGAGCAGAAGTGTAAGAACACAGAGATAACAGGAGGGAAAAGTGCTAATGGCAGCAATTAGGAAGGCGTTTGTGTCATTCAGAGTTTATTCAGACGTACCAAGTACACATGGAGAACTACCAAGGGCTGGGGTTCTGTTTAGATGTGCCGGCACCTCAGTACACTTCTCAGAAAGAATCTTCCCCATTTTTCTGTTAACAGAATGGATTTAGAGCTGATGCCAGGCTCTTATCTAGTTCCTTAACATCTAATGTTTGGAGTGTTGATTCATAGTTTTTCAGTTGTTGCCCCCAACATCCCCCAAATGAAGCAAGTGTTGCAATTGTAATTCCATCTTCCGTCCTAGGCAGAACAGTAGCTCATTAAAGCCTTATTTTACCCCAAAGAAACAGAATACAAAGCAAGGCAATTGGTAACTATTTCCCCACCTGATCCCCTTAGATAAGAGGTAACTATTACCTCTTCATGCAGACTAAGATCTTTGAAAAAAGTTTTGAAATCAAATAAGACATGAACAAAACCTCAAACAAACCATCCTGAAGGCCTGTTAGCATTTAGCCTCCCAATGTTTTGTGGGTACAAGAGTTTACATGCAGCCCTTAGAGCAATGAATCCCTGAAACTTACAGGTGCCTTCATGTTATGGTGGGTCTAAGGATTTGCAGAACATGATAGTCCTAAGAACCCTCATAAAGAACCAGAAACAGCAAACGAAATCTTTATGTATTTTTAACATAGCTCCAACTCCGTGCTAATGTATTCAAACAAGAAGGTATTAACCACACAAAACCCTTGAAGTCTACATTATTAAATGCAACATTTATATCAGTGTATCACTGAACGAGAAAGGAATATTTAGCTTTCATTTTGTCAGCAAAAAAATATGCCTACACCATTACTAGAAGAATCTTAACAAGTAATTTCAAGTTACTTTGAATAAGGATGATTTTATTCTCTGGGAAGGAAATGTAGTTAGCTTCAGATGTGCATTAAAAACCATGGTCCAGCAAGATAGCAAATTCCAATTTCCTATGATCAGAGAATCTTATTTGCTTCATCCCCTAGCTTCCTTCCTGTTCACCAGGGAAGTTAAAAGTTGTTACTCAGTTAGGATTTGTCTAGGTTTACATCCTTATAAATGGAAGGCAGTGTTCTGGGTACAGGGCAAGCACTGACTACATCTGAAAGAACATAGTTTTAAAGCCCTGGTTTATTTCTGGTTGCTGTTTAGGTTTCCCTATGTGTTCTTAAATGTGCAGATTGCAAAGCAGCATATTGTCAGTGACAACATTGCACACTAGCGGCGGCACTCTGCAGATGGTGTATCTTTTCAGATATGAGAAATGCCCAATTTAATGCTGATTTGTGATGATCAGGAAAATGCTGCAAACTCATTGGTCTCAGGCATGTCTTGACAACAGAGCTACAGGGAACGATGTGCAGTAAGGCTAAAGAATGTACTTAAAGCAAGACTAGTGGCTAGTACCCAATTGCATGTGTCTTTCTCTGTTGGGTATGAATATGAGTATATGGGTATATATGAAGAGAGAGTAATTAGAAACGCTGAAGGTGCTGTAGTGGCACTTGCATCTTAGTCGCAACGAGCAGCTATCTAACTGGACTTAAGGCCCTCTCAACAGGAGGGAAACCATGCCTGGTGCTGTAAGCCTCGTCTACCTAGATCTCAAGGGGAGATTGACTTCCATTGACACTTTACTAAATTTATAGAATTTATAGAATTTTTAGTTACAGTCTAAATATTTACCCTTATACCTACAGAGAATATAGTTCTCACTGTCCATCAGAAAAGATTATTTATATGGCATACAGAAGTTATTACAGAAGCTGCAAATGGTTGAAATGCAAGAACAACTGCCTGCAGGTTTTGCCCAGCCCCTGCTGATATAGCTCCACCAGAACTTCTACGTTTCAAGGTCATGTAACATCACTGAAGAGGAGGAAAAAAGACTATAAGAGCCAGAGGACCAAGAATCTTACTCTGAGATTGTGTCTTCTAGATATGACAGGGAATCTAGACATAGGGAATTTCAACAATATGGCTCCCCAAAGAAGACATAAATGATTCCAACACCAGTTAACATTTCTACAGATCTACACGGGTGGAGGAAATTTCACTGGGTACCACTCTAGACGAAGAGATAATCAATAGCTGTTGAGAGAGGGAGAATTAGTCTCTCCATGGATGAAGCCCATCTAACTGGTTATCCCTAAAGACATATACACACAAGTAACACTAAGTGGACTTATAAGGGCTCATCTACATGTTCATTCATTCACACACACACATACACATGTTCATACACACATTATACATTATGTATAAAGAAAAGAGGTCACGACTTTGAGAGGGAATCAGGTAGAAGGCATAGGGGAGGGAGTGGGGAGGATGATGTAAGCAAGTGAAACTCAAAAAGGAAACTAGATACACTCTTACTAATTCCCTCCTACAGTAGATTAGGAAGCCCAAACTCAACTAGAAGCTACCTGGTTAAGGGAAGTTAAATTGGAAGATGAATCCTTTCTCTGTCAAGTTCTGCACAGATCATTTGACTAGAGTGGGCAGAATTGCACCTCAATGTGGGAGGCTACAGATATGTATTGCTTTTGTCAGGTCAATGTTTCCCAACAAAATATTGAAAATATAGCATGATATTTAATTCTAAAACACTGCACTCTTTCATTAGTGACGTACATTCCTGTTTCTTATGAACATCATCTATTCCTTTGCCTCTAATTATTTTCTGAAGCTTCTTCTATAAGTCATATTACTATGGTAAGAGGCAGAGTCTACTTTGAATGAATGAAACACAGTATTGAGCTTCAGGGAACTCAGCATAAAATAAAGAGCACGTGGTTAGCGTGAAGACATTTGGTTGTTACAGATTGGAGCACACAAACATATAATAAATATTAAATAAGAAGCTATGAAGAGCATTTCTTGGAGAGAGAGAGAGAGAGAGAGAGAGAGAGAGAGAGAGAGAGAGAGAGAGAGAGACGAATTTTAGGTATGGCAATTGTTTAGATGGTAGCCATAAATGAATGCCTTCTCCATCTCTCATGAGTTTCAGCCTCTCAGTTTCATCTCCCTTCTCCACAATGAACAATTTCAAGGCTCTGTGATGACAACCATATTACTTCCACGTTCCTTTACTGGCTTCTCTTTTTTAAATGTCGGGCCAAACCTTATGCATTTCCAAAACCCCTCTAGCACAAAATATTTTATCACTTGTTTCCTTCCTGTACGTTCTCATTTCCTATTTCATCAGGGAGATTGTTCTGATCTTGGAGGAGTATCCACAGCTGAGAAAATGTTGAAAAGAAAGACTCCTGATAAATAGACAGTTCTCCTATTTCCCTCCCATTTCTGGGTTCTTATGTTGACAATCTGACCAATGGCTTGGCTCCTGAGAGGAAAATAATATCATAATATAAAAAACTCCAATCCAATACTTAATGTCTACAATCTCACTCTTAAGTTATCTTTGCAAATACTCAATTACTTGCCTTTTAAGTCAAGGAATTAATCTTTCATTGACCCTTTCTCTTTTATTTATTCATATCTATCATTATTATTAATTTGTGCATGTGTGTGCACACATAAACACACATGCGCATCTGGAGGCATACCATGGATGGGGACTAGACATGGGGATTGCATTTAGGTCATGATCCTTTCATGGCAGGTGCTTTTAATCTCTGAGGTATCTTGTAGGATGCTTTCTTTTCTCTTGCTCAGGTGGTTGGTACATTTGAAATATTTTCTCACCATTGACGTCTGATTCAGCTTTAGAAAGACAGGCAAAGTGTCAGTCTTTTTAGGATCTTTGCTCTCCGTGATCTGAGACTATTAACCTTTCATTTTAATCCATTGAACGTAAATTTATATTTATCAGGGTATTTAAAAATTTGAACTGAAAATGGACACTTCACCTAAAATATAGGAAGAAACCTTGTTCATATCTGTAACTTTTGATATATTATTGATCATACCAGGCGTTGACAAGTGTCTACTATTATTCTTAGTTTGAAAGAGTGATCCATGGTAAATTGCTTGATTATTTTTCATTCCAATCATTTCCAAGATCTTTGAAGGTGTAGGCCTAGGGGTTATACTTGGTCACATTTCCTTTGTGGCTCTAACATGGTGCTGGGCTCATGAGCTCACATCTTGTCTGTTGTTAACACCTAAGTTGCTTAGTAGAGCACTGTTCTATTATGTCAATGTCACATGGAAATGAAACTCAGTGTATCTGAATGGCAGCTTGATTCCTTAACTGGTTTCTACTATGGAAGAGAGTCAAAGATAGAAGCTTGACTATTCTAGAAAGGCTTCCCTTTCTAAAGTTCAGTAATTATTTCATTTACTTCATAAATTCCCAAGGTTCTATAAAGTAGTGTGAGAATACTTAATATAAGGGAAAAAAGCTGGAGAGTCAAATAAAAATAATGGCTTCACATCTGACCTTTTGCTAGTAAAGAATTCTAAAGTGTATAAACTTGCACTGGTTCTACTTCATTAAGTTACTCAGCAGCACATTGACTAATGGTTGTTTCAGCTGTGAAAGTCATAGCTAACAAGCAAGGAGGTTTTAATAATGGCCTCTGAGGCCCAAGGCTTGCCACCAAGGCAATCAGTGTACATTTTCCTTCTGAGTAGAAATAAAAATAAAAATAAAATATGAAAGTCCCTTTGACCATCCAGAGCAAGGTCATGTGTCAAGACCTTGGACTCACAGGAAGGTCATTATCAGGTATCATCTTATAAATAAATCAGGGTATAATCCTCCAGGAGTCTAAATGTAATAAAATGCTTGCTATGTATTTATAACATTTTATCATATTTGTGTGTTTCTTTTAGAAATCTACTTCCCCCTCATTGCAAACAAATTAGACCAGATACAATTCAAAGCCTCTCAGATCAGTGTTATTCTGAATATCAAGGAAACAACAGAACAATTAGAAAGAAAAATCCCCACACTGAAACTAAGAGAGAAGCCCCTACAGATTTCAATGGTTTTCTTTCGGACAAGAGATAGAAGTGGAATGAGGAGAGAAAATGTATCCCTTAATTAAACACTACTTAGTTTCCATTTAGAGTCTTAGTGAACAAATACTTTGTCTCAGGAAGTGCATTTCCCAGGAAGCAGTCACAGAAAATTCTCACCTGTTTGTCAATGGATATGTACAGAGTGACCTCTCGCTGTCTGATAACTTTGTCCAATGTAATGGTCCACTGGGCCACCCTGTACTGACACACTGGTTGGGGATGAGCCACCCAAATCATCAAGGGTACTCAGAGCTGTCTTTAGTTTGAATATTGCTAATTGTCTAAATTTATGACTGATATACACAGAAGATCCTGAATCAGATCTTTAAATTGCTGCTTCTCAACCATTTGGTCTTTTTTATCATCCCCATTAGAACCATTGTTAACCTAGCAGTCTCAGGTAATTTGGAGGAAATGTCAGTGGGAGATCAATGTATGAATCCCTCAAGACCAATTTGATGTTAATCTCTTCCTTTTATGAAACACGTTTCCTGTAGACTTAGAATGTTCTATTCTTAGGGTTTCAAACTGATCTGGAAAACGTTCACTGACAAATTCTAATTTCCTTCTGGATGACACAAAAGTCAAATGAATGCTCGACACAGACTTAAGAAACAAACTTTGGATTGCTAAGTAACATAGGCTGAATGTAATTTGTATTCAAGTAAGAAATGCTGGTGTCCTAAGAGAACACAATTGATATAAATGGATTTTATTTAATTCAGAGATAAAAATATAAGTGCCCTAGTCTCTCTTACCTCACCTCTTTCTGGGGATCACTTACTTCTGTGCCTTGATAAATATTTGCCATGGAGAGCATTGCTGGGGCAGATTTGAGGATAAAGGACTATGATGATGGTCTCATGTGGAGGCCTCGTATTCCTCTCTATATAGACTCTGGAGGAAAGTCGGTGTGCACGACAATACACCAGTGTAAAGAGGGATGGGGGAGTTAGAGCTGGCTAATACCTTCTTTATAATGACCACCCGTTGCATTCCATTACATCAAAGCAGAAGCTGGCACTCAACATATATTTTGTGCATTTATATTAACCTCAAGGGTGAGTTCAAAGGACTCTAATACCTGATCTCTTTGATCTGATTCTTTTTCCTGGTTATGATGGATCATTTAATCCTTCTTCTCTGGCTTATCATTTTTCTCTTACCACCAGGTTAACAGAGTTCTGGGGAAAGCTGACTGGCAAATACATTACTGAATTTATAAATATAAACTTCTGTTTAAATGTTAATTCTTAGAAACAAAGAGAAAGAACTGTGGGTTATGAGATGAATGGTAAGAACACCAGTGTTAGAGATGTGTGCACGCAGTGTGTGCTGAAGTGGTTCAAGGCAGAAAAACCACCAGATAAATGTTCAAGAGAGGTTCTTTATTCTATTTATTTTGAGGGGATGATTAGAACAGCTCATTAACATTCCTTTAGTCCTTCTTCTCATTTACGTTATCACCAAAGGCATATGAACTTAGGCTAATTATATGGGAGTTTTATAGGTATTGAGCAAGAACCTCTGGCTCAGTAGGACAAACTACTTTGATTCTAAATTGGACTACATTGAAGCTTACACTAACTTTCATTTTAAATAGCTGAATGTTCTGTATTTGCAGACTATAAATCTACTGCCTCTCTGTTACATTTTGTCCTTAAAACAAAACTACCACCACCACTTAAAAATTCAACTTTAAGAAATTGCTGGCTGCCCCCAAATTTAATGCTATGACTTCTTTGCCCTCTTTTTGCAACATCATTGGGTGAATGAAGATATCTCCCAGTTAGAACTCCTATGATTATCTAAGAATGGTACCAGTAGTTTCTGAAATAATAATACAATGAGCCTTATCTCATCCAAGAAAATTACTATACATGCTGGTTTAAAGTCATTGTACCCAGTCTAACTTCAGGATTTGTGTTTCCTTTGACAACATGCAATATGATATTTCTTGTCTGAATTAGACTTCATATTCTCAGTCTTTCCAATTGAATGGCAAAGAGCAAAGAATATTTTTTATTTATTCAAGTGCTCTATATAGTCCAGGTTCCATATTGATTTGAAAGTATTTCTCCCTAACATAATGACAGAATTGTTTTTTTAAAATTACAATCCTTTTTAATTGTGTGTGGAAATTCCCTGGTCCAGGAAATTGATAAATTGTAAACCTCATCCTGTTCTTGAGTTTTACGTTCTGCTGAGATTTTATTTGTGAATGTTTCTCCTGGAGCTCATTGTGCATTCTCCTCATCAATTCTCAAGGAATAAAGGAGCCAGCCAACAATTGCCACCCAACCCGCAAAAATCAGGACCACATTTCTTGATGTCTGTGTAATCGTAAGTACAGCTGTAGATCTGAGCTCCTTCCTAGGAATGTGATAGCATGAATCGTGATATGAAACATCAAAGAATGTCTCTGCAGTGTATGAGAACTAAGATTCCAGGCTTTTAAACAGTAATCAGACTTGATTGTCATTGTCTGGCTTGGCCACCAAGTGTCTGTCTCTCTCCCCACACAGTCCAGCTCTCCTACACACCATTCTCACGCATATGCACAAAATTCACAGCAATATAAGATACCTTGTCACAAAAACTAGCATGAAGACTGCAAATAGAAGGAGCCTGTTTTTGTGATTAAGTAACAAACAAAGTTTAAGAAGTCAGCTGCTCTGTATCTTTCTGTCATGTACCAATATTGTCTGGGTCAAGCAGTTATCCAAACATATTGGGGAACTGAAACACCTTAACCTGATCCATACAGAGGTCTGGATGTCACATTTTTTTGACATTTGATTAAAAAATTATTCAACAGTTCATGACCCAATAGACTATTTGATCCATTAGTAAGTTCTGTCAGGAAAGAAGCAATCAAGCAATTATGTCTAGATCATTCTGAGAAGAATGATCTGCATTTTATTCTTCTCTTCTGCATAAAGACATTAAGAAAATGCCAAGCAATTAACTCAGCTTTGCAAACAGTGAAGCATCTCTAGCAGGAATCTGATCAATCGTGTGGTCAAGAAATTTACATAAATATTTTATGTAGTATTTTGATTTTTGGAGTCTGTGGTGGGGAAGGGACCCGGGTTTTACTCTCTGTAAAGACAGATGAGTATTTTATGCCTTTACGTGGGGATTCCATTCCATTTTAATCACAATGGCAGCCTGTGTACAGGGCACAATGCATGCATGCATGTTACAAATAGAAACAGGTTCTGGCTGAGAATTCCACCCCCTCCTCTGCCTGTGATAGAAATTTGCATCATTATCAATAGCTGAAGAGATACTCACCTGTGACCATCTATTCTTGTCATAAAATCCTAATCTCTGGCAAAATTTTCTTACATTGAGTTTGCCAAAGCATTAGAATACTTCTCTGATATTTCCCAAGTCATGGCATTCAGATTGCTTAGTGTGGGTGAGAGGATGTGCATAGGTAAAGAAAGGTGTCTTAGTTCCTTTTAATTGCAATATTAAAACTGTGAGTGAATTTTTCAGTTAATTATTCATCTATAAATGTTAGAAAAAGTCACTATGCTTTTCAAAGCTATAATTAATGCTAAGATAAGAATATATAGTGAAGTAGAGAAATATTCAAAATGTTTCTATCACTTAAACATGAAGGGATTGTTATTTGACCTATCAATCTATCATTTTCCTCATCATAAGTCTTATTTCTAGGACAACATCTGCACACAATGTAAACTCTATACATGCGAAAATAACAAGTGTATTAAAATGTGTTTAATTCTCATAATGAAGCATTTCTGTATTAACATCTCTGTTTTTCAGACGGGTCATAATGATGCTAAAAGGCTCTGTGGCACTGAAACCTAGAGTGACCTAGTTTCCATCATGTGATGTGAACAAGCGGGTCTCGATTAGTTACTTCTCAGTAGAAACAGAAAAAAAAAACCCGCTAGAAATACAAAGACCCAAAGGTGTTTCTTAGGAAGAGCTAACCAAAGAGAGCGGCTTTCGAAAGGCTTTGAAAGCAGAAGGCGATGTCTTAAAGAAGCCAGGGGGCCATGCAAGGAGGGAATATGAATTCTTGGAACCAGCATGTTCAGTAGAGTTGTATCAAAGACAGGCAGTGAGAAGAGATGTTTCTATTTATATGGAGGGAGGAATAATTGGAAGAGGGATTTTAAACCTGTAATTAGGAACTTGGATTTGATACAAAGCAGAATCGGGGAAACGATTGATGTGATTAAAGCAAGAGCGGTGATGAGCACCGCCACTGGGTGAAGGATGGATTGGCAGGCCTGCCTGGGCCTTCCGGCTGTCTGCAAGTCTGGCAGAACGGTATCCAGCCAGCTCTGGTGCCAATGGCGGCACATCGTGCCAAGTCAAAGAAATGTGACTGAGATAGGATCCACAAGTTGGAAGGATTGCTCCAGCCTCCTCCCTGCCCTTCACGGGATCCCAGGGAGTGATGGCGAGAAAACCTCTTCTCCTTCTGCCTCTTTTCTCGAAACATTGCCTGTTCAGTGGAACTCAGAATAATTAATTTGGACATGAAGTGACAACTGTTTTCTCACTAAATCATTTAAATATGGGTAAAAGGTGGCTGTTGTTTAAAAGAAGTAAATTATTTTACTATAAAATAAATCACAAATAAACTATATAAGAATGCAGTTGTAGCTGCAGAGAAATGAAAGATAGCACTGTCAAGCTCTTTCAAGTATCAAACAATGAATTTGGACTTAGAGTGGTGCTGGTCATTCTTTTTTTCATTCAGCACAAGTCGTGGTATCAGATCCATCTTTGAATCCTGGCTTTCTATGTATTATATTTATAACTTCAGAAAAGCCACTTCCCTTTTTTCAATATCTTCATCTATATAATGGAGGCAAATACGGTAGACAATAAAATACACACACACACACACACGCGCGCGCGCGCGCGCGCGCGCGCACACACACACACACACACACACACACACACACACACACACTCTACTCTTTTCAAAGTCTCCATGGCTGAGTTTAGCTCAGTGCTCTGTGATCGTGTTGCTTGTGTTTAATTCTCACCCCCACCCCCACTCACGAACAGTGAAAGCACAGAAAAGCTCCATGATCTCTTTATGCCTCACTTTATTCCTTTATGGTGTGGAGTATGTAAATCTTTATTTACATAGCATGAAATGAGAAAATACATTCAAGCGTATTACCTGATTTTCCTTCAGGAAAATTACCCTGGGTAAATGCTAGTGAGAGCTCTTCTTGTTGGCTTTGGCCTTGTACCTTCCAGGTGCTGGGTGTGGCTTTTTTTTTTTTAATATGCAGCGAGAAAACACATACCTTTTCTCCAGTACTCAACTCTGGACATGGCAGAAAAATAAATGAAAGCCACAGCTTGATAAGCCAAGCACTACACTATTTTTCTCTATCCCAGAGAATTCTCAGTGAATCAGAAACTTGTCATTGTGAGGGTGTGACTTGAAGTAAGACTGGGGAAGAATGCTATCTGGCCTCTGATAAAAGTAAGGGGGATTTTTGCATGTTGGGAGCAGAGTGTAAGTCAGCAGGATAGAAATCACATGCCTGGAGTTGGAGAAAAGCCAATGGATGTTGGCTCCTTTTTTGTGGTTGGTAATAGATTATACACATAAGCATTAGCCATAGTGACTTGATGAAAAAAGTTCTATTAAATGCACTGCTAAGTTAGGTATGCTTTATCCTGCAGTCAATATAATACTACTAAAGAATTTTTCTCAGAGGGACAGCCTGATTAAATTCTACCTGTCAAAAACTGGTGAGTGCCCCAGGTTCCACACATATCCGAGCATGTGACTTTTACAATCACCTGCTTACTAGCTGAGTTTTCTTTTTCTCCTATTGCATGGTAGACATTTGAAGGCAGCCATTCAGTTCTCTACTTACAAAACTGTGATGTCCATGCCCCAGATGAGTATGGAATCTCTCTTTTTATTTGTTGAGTAAACATTGTAGAACTATCAATATGTGACAGAGACTGCAAAGTGATATATACATATGACATATCATATGTATATGTGTATATATATATACATATATATATATATATATATGTGAGAGAGAGAGAGATTTTCCTATGTTCCTGACAGTACTACCACATTAGTACCAGAGTTAATATGTTTTAAACTAATGGTGAATTGATGAGATCAACGAGTAGGACATGGATACAGAAAGGTGATGAGTTCAAGAGGTACTTAAGAAAATGGATAAGAGTTTGGTACCAATATTTTGGAGGTCGAAAGAACTAACCTATAATGATTCTGAGATTTTGGTTTAGTCAGCTCAGTGGAGGATGGTGTAGACCACTGCAAGCAAATACACAGGAATAAGTTCAAAGGTAAAAATAATGCATTGTGATTTCATTTTAAGCAGCACATGGATGAACTGCAGGATTTCTAAGAGGCAAGAGGCAAGCAGATCTAACAATCATGACCATTTTTTTTTTTTTTTTGACGAAAGCCCGACCCAAGCGGCTAAGCTGGGCTTAGCTGAGGTGAAAATTGCATGGACCAGAGACATCTGCCACTCAATTTTCACCACCTCCATTTTGACTCAAGAGTTCTGTCCAATGGATGCATTACAACAGGCTTGAGTCCCACTTGGCATGGGCTTCTAAATTGTGATTCCAAGATGATTCCTCAAATGACCTTGGGCTTCACTTTACAAAAATTATTTTAAATTGGGGCTATCTAACATCTAATGTAAAAGCAAACAAGGCTCCAAAAGACCATGTTCTACTGCTCCCCCGCCCCCCGCAACTGTTTTCTGTTTGTGTCACTCTGGGATTCTCTAAAACAAATCTCTTTCCTCTGTCTTTCCACTCTAAAACCATACAGTTCCTTCTTGCTTTTGTTCTTGTTCTTTCTTGTAGTGTTTACTAATCAAACCCTTAACAAGACCACCTCTGTGCTGCCCCAGCTTCTGCTGCCTACTTACCCCAGGATTTTTAAATTGGTCACTGACACAGGTTTCTAAAAGTGTTTTCTTTGTGTGCTCGTTTTAAGATCTGTAAAACTTATAACTTCAGACTACAACAGCTCTAGAAAAAGTACAAACATGTGGGTAACCTCCATTTTCACCTCATTGCCATCTTGGGTAAGAGTACCCACATGTGCTAGTATTCTTTGACTTATTAAAATAACTCTTTTAATCTTCTTACAGTTTACTAGCATTGGTAAGCAGTAACTAATTGGATAAAATATAGATCAAAATTTAGTTTATATTCCCAGTTTAAATAACAGGTAACGGTACCCAATTCTCAGATCTTTACAGATCTGAAAGTATGGCATTTAACAAAAGAGCTTCTAACACAGAGTCATGCCAGCTCCTATAGTACCCTATAGCTCCTCCAAGAAGATGTGTGGTTACAGAAGACCTTCCACCTTCAGGATTGCCTTTGGGTTTGGCAAAGCCACCCACACAGCAAAAAGCTGCCTTCTACCTCTTCAGCTTCCTGGATGTGAACCAGGGAATCTATCTTCTCATCCTGTCAAGATCCCCCACCCACAGGAAAATCTTTGGGCCTCTTGTACTCAGCAGCTAATGGCAAGCTGATGTAGAAGTGTTTCTTTCTATCTGTTGTTTCATTGGTTAATTAATAAAGAAACTGCTTGGCCTGATAGGTCAGAACATAGGTGGGTGGAGTAGACAGAACAGAATGCTGGGAAGAAGGGAAGTGAGGCAGATGCCTCAGGCAGTTGCCATGCCTCTACTCTCCGAGACAGATGCCATGGAACCAGCCACCAGGTCAGACATGCTGAATCTTTCCTGGTAAGCCACCACCTTGTGGTGCTACACAGATTACTAAATATTGGTTAAAGCAAGATGTGAAAATTACTCAATAAGAGGCTAGAGCTAATGGGCCAAACAGTGTCTAAATGAATACAGTTTCTGTGTAATTATTTCAGGTACAGTTAGCCGGGTGGCGGGAAGCGGCCTGCAGCTCCTACTACAGCAAGCACTGCTTCTAGGCTGATGTTTTCCAAGGACTAAGTAGGGACTAGGGATTGCTTGCATAGCTAAAAACCTGTCTCATTTATCCCCTTAGATCTGTCTAATGGCATTTGATGACTTAAGGTACTTTTATCTTATTACTTTGTTCATGACATTTGATGACTTGAGTTACTGGTAGCACATTATTTCATTTGTTAAGTTTCCTGCTAAAAATACAGACAGGTGTGCCTCTTTCATAGGCTTCATAGTTCAGGATTAACAGGATTCAGGTGTATCTTTAAAAATTATGAGTTCCCAATTCCCTTTAATTGTCTTCTAAAATGTTTGTGTTCCAGTTCTCTTATATATACCTATAGGTTCATGGAAAAAGTTCTGCTGTTGTATCAAAAATCAGGTCTGGTAAAAAAAATAAAAACTAACAGTCTCTAGAGCCTATTTTAACCCCACCCATTTTCAAGCATATTTTACAGGTCACCCCTCCTGTCTGGGCCAAAACCAACTTACAAAGCCCTCTCCAGACAATGCCAACACCTTCACCAGCTCTTGGGACTTCATCATTGGTACCAACTCTACTGGATCAAGGACACCTACCAACTAAAATCTGGTTTTATCTACTATTGTGTCCTAGTTAGACACCTGAGACTCACTTGCACAATCAGGACACTTCTCTGTCCCATTCTTTCTGGCAGTTACTGACTTCCCATGGCTAGCTCCATTCATAAGGCCAATAATAACAATATTTTTTTTCTCCTAGCCACCTGCCTTCTCATCTCCCTCAAGAAACAATTGCTTTAGGTCTCCATGGTGACAGTAAACCAGATGCTGCCTCAGTCATGCCTCTTGCTGTCTAATGTTGCCCCATGCTTTTAGGAAGTAGCCTGACTTGAGCTGGCGCTCCTATATCCAAAATGTCTGGGATGTTTGGGTGAAAGTGTCACCCCAGCTCCTGGCATCCACTTTAAGTGCCCTCCACTGGGAGTTGCCTTAGTTTGGACTCCACCTCTGGGGAAGCCTGCCAAGTGGTGACCCCTCCCCAGGGAGAGTCAGTACCCCTCCCACAGGCTATTTAGGTTGCTTCCCAGAAAAGAACACAGGGTCTTAGGGTTTCACGTGGTCTCCCCTTCTCTCTCTCTCTCCCTGGCCATACCACCGGGAGTACTGCTTTAAACATGGGCATCTTTTATTTGGTCTGATTTAGTCTGATTGGAATTATTTGCATCAACGGAGGGGCTCCTCTTAAGAGATATTCCTAACAATTTCCATCCTTTAACTTGGAACTGATTGTACCTCCCTCTATGCAAGGCTTCCCAAAACTTAATCAACAAACTTCAGTATGCTAAAACAATTTGAATGCAATGATTTATTTATTTTTGTAGTTCTAGGAACCCAATCCAGAACATCATAATTTTACATTTTTTTCAAAATTTTGTTATCATCATCATCATCATCATCATCATTTATCCACCCTCCTCATCATCATTATATACATGTGTACATGCTATGGAGCATGTGTGGAAGTCAAAAGACAACTTTCTGAAGTCCGTTTTCTTCCTCCACTGTGGAGTCTGACAATCAAACTTGGGACTTCAGAATTGTGCAGTGACAATCAAACTTGGGACTTCAGGATTGTGCAGTAAGCGTTTTGTTCATGGAGTCATCTCGCTCTCCCTAATTTGGTTTTTCTAATGGTTTTAAAAATCAAAGAAGATATTTTCTGGTCTCTATATCCGTTGTTCCTTTTATGAAAGTCACAACATCCCTTCAGCCTTCCAATGCAATTAACACCCAACATTTGGCTTGACCTTATTGACCACATTAGTTACACTGTATCTGACATCTTCCTTCAATGACTTTATTGACTACGTTGTGTTCTGACATCTTCCTTTAATATCTACAAGACTGTGCCCTGAAATGTGTAATCAGAAAGATAAGATTTTAACACTCTACATTTGCCAATTATAGTATTTTCAGAATTTCTGTCTTTGCCTGCTTTTCCTACCGTTAAGTTTAAAGGACTGAGCATACTAAGAGGGGTGAAAACTTTCCTTGGCTGTTCATTATCCTCAGCACAACATGCTTACTTTTTTGTTGTTTAGTTGCTTTAGTCCCTCATCCCCAGAATGACCAAGCCTTGCTCTCTGTATATGAAATATCTTCCCTTACCTGTGGGAATGGCTGGCTCCTTCATTTTCCATTGCCGCCCCCCTCCCCAGAGTTATTTTCCATTCTATAGCTCTAGCAGAGACAGCAGGCTGCTGAGTGTGGAATGGAACACCTGCATGCATATTGACAAAGGCTGGAAGGAAACACATCCAACGCAAAGCTTGATCTGTGAAGAGAATTGTGTGTGAAATGTTCCCCCTATACATTATTGCTTTTGATGTGGTTTTGACATTTGGAATGCAATTAAAAATTCAATTTCCTAGTGAGATCTTCCCTGGGTACCTTAGGTAAAATTTGAGTTTCACACTGTAATATTTCATATCTCCCTTGTCTGCTTTATTTTTCTTCCTAGCATTTATTATAATCTAATATGCCATATATTTTACTTATTTATTCTGTGTACCAAACAGGAAAGTAAGTTCCCTAAAGGTGGATAATACTGTCTGTCTTGTTTAGTGCTGTATTCCTGAGCCTAGAACAATACCCAGATAGGAGTCACAACATAGAAATGTACTTCAAAGGAGTGAATTGCATATGTGTATGTCTTAGCACAGTATCCAGTATATGCCAAATACTCTCCCGATGGCAAATGGGCATGTTTATATCTGGTTCCATATTGATGATGTGGTTGTTGAGTCTAACTTACAATCTTGTTCCAAAGAGGGAAAGGAGAGAGACAGAGAGAGAGAGAGAGAGAGAGAGAGAGAGAGAGAGAGAGAGAGAGAGAGGGAGGGAGGGAGGGAGGGAGGGAGGGAGGGAGGGGGAAGGGAGGGAGGGAGAGAGAATTTAACAAATTAGCTTTTTTTTTTCCAAACCAGGCCTCACCTACTCTGCCCAAACTCATTTCTAGTGAGGTCACTGTATGCAATATTCACAGTTTCTGAGTCTTTGGTTGACCAAAGTTTTCTCCATGATCAAAATCTTTTACCTATTTAACATCTTTCAAATTCAAATTCTCTCACAGTGAATGAGAAATGAATTTAAAATAATCAGGGATCAAAATAGTTCCTTCCTTTGCACAGAAATGTACTCTCCTATGTCCACTGCACATCGTCTTGACCATATCGCTCTGACCTGTTTTCATAGCTTTGTTTCAGTGTTTGTGACAAGTGTGAAGGTACTTCCAAAGTGTTATTAATGGCTTAGCAAGTAGGAAGTGCATCTGTCAAAACCAAGCTTAGCTAGTCTGGTGGCAGGTTCTACCAGGAGGCACAGCAAACTCCAAGTTTAAATTCAAAGAGCTATTGATCCTGACAGTAAGCGTTCCTGGAAGTGAAACTGACAGAGTAAACTTGACATTGAAATATCATCTTAAAATACTGAGAAGTATTATAGCGAATTTAATGATAGAACAAGGAGAGCTGACGAAAATATAAAACTTGACAGTGATCCCCTTTTCAAACACGCATTTTCCTGTGGAGGTCAGATTCATTGTGTCTGTAGTTAGTCACTGTGCTTCCTCGCTGCATCACCTGGTGCTTAAAAATGAACTCATATGGCACCTTAAGAGCTATGGGCTCGAATCCAGTTTCTGTAACATGCCCAGTGGAAGATGATTCCATCTCTGCTTTTGGTGCATTCTTTAGCAGTAAAGCAATGCATAATAATTCCCTCTGCATTGCAGCTGTTCTGAATGATAACAAGACAAGTGACTGGGTCAAGTTACATGTAACAAGACTGATAAAATTTATTTTGACATGCTCTTGAATAAAACTGCCATGGATCTTACACCGTGAGATCGAACAGTTGTGCAAAGCAGGGGGAGAGCTGTTTGTAGCTATGATTTATAGATGAAACTCACTCAGGAATGTTAAGCAACTTGAAGTAGTCCTTAAGCTGAGTTAAAAGGCTCATTTGATGACTCTTGGCTCAATTATTATTTCTCATAATTCCACCACTCACAGGTATTCTGAGCATCAATTCTTGCGTGAGTACCAAAAAGATCCTGATAGGATTATTTTATACTCTTTTCTTTCCAGTAGACCTAATTACCCCTTTCATGTTCTATTTATTTGGCAGATCTTTGAGAAGCAGCTCCTTGTGCAAGACTCTATTCTTTCAGCATCAAACACAACACAAGCCTCTGCTCATGAATGAAACGGCATAGTGGAACAGCTTAATTCATCCAGCCAATATTCATGAGTACTTTAAAGCTCTAGATGTAGTCTAGGAGCTGGAGCTACCACCCCCTCTTCTCCTCATGTTGCAGGAGGAACACACCCAGATAAGGCTGAATGATGACAGAGCTGGTGATTAACCCTTCTGACCCAGGCACTAGAAAGAGCCTCATGTTGGTTCAGTCCTCATGTGTCCATATAAAGCTTCCCAAAGACTTAGAGCACATTTTAACTACCTGAGAACAATACAAGTGGGTCCACATGGAGAAAGACCCTGATATTTATGGAACAAAATTACTGGTTTGTAACCCCTGAGAAATTGTATAGATGCGAGATTCTTGAACTAGATGAGAGTTATTTTCCTCCCAGAATCTGTGCTTCTTGATGAAGAGGGAACCAACCGCATCATGTCTCCCACTGTACTTTTGTATGTTAGAAACACAGCTGGTAGATTGACGCATGACGGGTTTTTCTTATGGAGCTCTCTATAGAAATACATGTGAAATCATGCATATTCAGCTAAAGTGGATAGAAACGCAAACAGGTATTAAAATTGATTCCATATATTTTAGTTAATAAGGTAGCTAGTCATGAGGAAAACTAATGATAAGCAAAATCACTTGGTAAAAGTGAAAATTTAATCACACAGCTTAGTGGTTTTGGCATATTATTACTATAATATTACATATCAGTGTTCTCTATAAGGCAGTTTCTGGCTAGCCTTTTAAACGAGTTGACCAGTTGTAGTAAGAAGTACATTTCAAACCAATTAACCACATGTAATGCTGCTCACAATGTCTGAAATTATTTTGAAGGATTAAGGATTGACATTATAAACTTATGATTAGGTCTGGAGTAAATCACAGTGTTTTTGTTACCTTGAATTTTGCTTTTTATTTAAGATCAACTAAGGCTTAGCTTCGATTAAGTATGCAATCCTGCAACACCTAGGATTTTCTGATACATTTGTGCACAATAATCCTTCCCAAGCCTAGCGATTACAGTTGCTGTCTGTTTAGGCTGGTTTGTCTGACTGGATACATTTATTTTGTAAATCCAGTTCTCAGAGTTTCCTTGAGTCTTTTAGTCTTTGAGTCTCTCCCCCCCCCTTCATAAGCTTTGTGGCAGCCAGGTGAGGAGGTACAGTACCCACTAGAGTGATGAGGCACAGGGATTTCATTTTTTCTCATGTAAATTTGTACTTAGTGAATAAACTTATTTATTGTCTGCATGTAAGCCCAGTCCAAGTTTTAATCTCTTAGGGTAGAATCTGGATGATGATTTCACAGAAACATGGCATATTCAGGCAGTAACTGGTTTTATTTAGGGACTTTTGGTGACATATACTACATGCTTCTCATGCCAAGGCTGCCCCAGCATGAAGCAGACTGGAATGGCAGGCTTTATTGGCTTGAATATGATCAAAAGAAGATCAGCAGAGCATGTTGAAGAAGAAATGCTTACCCAGTGTCCCAGACACATATTTGTTTACAAGTTATCTTGTTGTGTGTTCTGCATAATCATTTCCCTAACAATTTTTAAAATCACTTTTGCAATACAAGGATTGAACCTAGGGCTTCATGCACTCTAGCTAACGGCTCTACCCACATCCCATAGCCATTCACACTGTAGCTAACGGCTCTACCCACATCCTATAGCCATTTACACTGTAGCTAAGGACTCTACCCACATCATGTAGCCCTTCACACTGTAGCTAAGGGCTCTCCCACATCATGTAGCCCTTTACACTGTAGCTAAGGGTTCTACCCACACCTTACAGCCTTCCACACTGCATACTTTGTCAAGAGCAACACCATGTTTTCATAAAAACTGAGACAGATCCTTGAAAATTGACCAGCCAATTCCAACTTGTCACAGTCTTGTCAACCCCCTGAGTGGCTGTGACTGTAGACCTGCTCCATCAGACCCGGCAGCATTCCTTAACTATGTATTTCATAGGTATGCTGCGGGGTGTAGGAACACAAGAATAGAGATAATGTACATATTCCCCGAGGGTACAAAAACCATGTGAACACTCTGAATTCCAGGGCAAATTGGGCTTATGAAAATGTTTTTTCTTTTCTTTTCAACTGAAATCAGAAGTACTTTGAGTTGATAGATAGTAAATTGCAAATGCTGTTCATTAAGCCTGTAAGAGCCAGCAAGGTCCGTATTCACTTTTGTATACTGAGCTGAACAAGGTCCAGCACAGATCAATGAATGAGCATTGCAATGTTTACAGAACAAATTGATTGATTGATCTATGCCCCTGACTGTTCAGCTTTCATTGATCACGCTTCTCGGAACCATTGCAATCAACATGGAATTAGCATTATTTTACATATGGGATTATTTTTCATCCACTGACTTCACTGATTGAATTGTATTTTCTTGTAGGGAGTAGGATGGATTTTTGTGAACCCCAGGAAGCGTGTCACACCCCTATGGAGAGATCTAGCTGAGCAGCTCAACCAAGAAATAAGAATGCTATGCTGTGGTGCACTTCCTCAGTTACAACAGAGACTTTTCTCCCTTCATTCTTGTATTAAGACTGTTTGCAGCACATCCTGGGGTAGCTTGACCGAGAACTCGGTACATCTCCCACAGTGTCTACAAAGCCACACCGTAGGTTAGCTGTCAGATGAAGACCTGCATGAGTGCTGCTCAGGGCAGCACAGGAGCCCTTCCATCCTGGGCTGTGTGAAATGGATGGGAAATCCAGAACCAGAGCATCTGCACACTCCTTTTTTGCTTGGAGCATAGTCAAGGGTACACGGCAGCCTGCGAACATGATTCTTCATTTAATACATGGATTTTGTCTTGATCACGATAAAGTGTAGCAGAAACAAGCCCTGAAACCACCAGCTATTACACACTCAGAGCTTCCATCCACAGAACCTGAGTGATAGCAAGTGGCATATTCCTGACTTAAACCCAGAGAGCCTAGGTCCCCAAAGGTGTAGTAAATGCACATCTGGCCAGCAAGATGAGTCAAGAGGAAAGGTTTCTCAACCCAACTTTAAAGAAACACACCTCTGCTACATTTTTTGGTGGTGGGGTGTGTGTATGTGGACGTTTGTAGGAGAACTTTAAAAAAAAAAAACATTGTCATTGCAAAAACTTAATTTGGATATTTAAAAAAAAAAAACCAAAAGTACAGTATTGGGTAAAGCACAGTGACACATGTCTGTTGTCCAAGCACATGAAAGACAGTAGGAAGGCCACCCATGAGTTCAATATCAGTCACAGTTGCATAGTGAGCATCAGTCTGGAAGGTACATGTATGCATATTTAATTTTTACTAAATTATACTCAATATAATTTAGTAAATAATGTAGTTTTACTATTTTATATTTTAATATTACTATGTATATACTAGGTAGGTATATATAGATGCATATATATATATATTTGATAAGTACATCTATATATTTAACAGATATCTGATAAGCAATAAACTCATTCATGTCATGGAATACTAGCGTAAAGATGCCATAAAGAGAAGTAATTTTAGTTTGCTTTGTGTTTCCGTTTTTGTGAGTGTTGTAACTTACTGCTGAGTACTGCAAACAGAACTTTGTTCTAATGAAGTGTGATCCCCATGTGACTGTGAGAAACAGCTGAGAAAGCACTACAGTTTGTATTGATTACCTGGACAGCTCCAATTAAATATCAGGAAGTAACTTTGCAAGTTATTGCTCTGGTGCAATCTAAAAGACAGAGCTTCATGAAATGTAATATAACTTACAATATTTTCTAATTTGAAAAATTTGGAAGTCCATTCCCTAGCTGAGGAACTGACAGCAACTGATAAGTTCTGGGGGAGGAAAAGTGAGAGAGCCTGGGGTGTGGACCCTGACAAGCTACCTATGTTTAAGTGGATTATCCCTACACCTATGCATGTTGGCAGCACTAAGTGGACCCAGTGGGTTTCAAAAACAGAGCACATTACTTTGGAAGTGAAAGGTGGTAAGGATAATATGGGAAGAGTTGGAGGGGAGTGGAAAATTAATTTCAACAAAACACATTATATAGATATATCAAATTTTCAAGCAATAAATAATTGGGAAGGTTTTCCATTTTATAGGCAGTATTTAGGTTTTAGTAGATTTGTTGGTATTATTTCCTCTGTTGACTAGGTGGTATTTAATTCCTTATTTACCCTTTTTAAAAATTGGTTTTATGTTTTAAAGCTATCCATAAAGGCTACAGTCTCCAGTAGTAGCTTAAACATATTTTAGTTAAAGAAAAACAAAAGATGTGTTTAGATGGTAAGTAGAATTGAAAGCAAATGGCAAATTATATTCAAGTTTATAACGTTTTATTAATTACTCCTGGATTACATATCCATAGACTTGTGTTCTTTGAAGACACAGTGTCTGCTTTCCGTCTGTCTCTCTATGGCAGTGGCTTATCTTTCGGAAGAGAGCTGTCCCTTGGAACCTTTCAGTGACGGAAAGGGTTGGAAGTTCCTTGTGACCTATTCAGTGCTGCATCTATTTGCTGCAATTAAAACTCACCAAACAATATGATTTAGTATATTTCTAAAAAGAAACTAACTCGAAACTACATGGTTTCTCCTTTAGAGATAAATTAAAGATGGAAAATGTCAAACCAAATAAAGCAAACAGGATCTTGAACTTCTGTGAAGTACACACCATGGTGATTCCATATCCGCTTCTAAGTTCACATCGACAGAATTGTAGTAAATTCTGGGGTTGGCATAAAAATTACCTTTGCATAATAAGCCTACAATTCACTTCAAGGAAGGCATTAGGGATCAAAAGTAAAATCCAGCTTTCTATACTTAAAATGCATTTATACTTTTCCTCTTTAGGTACTAACTCAAGTTTGAAGATTATGTGTGTGCCATCATGAAAAAGGACTAGAGGCATTTCTGGATTTTATTATGTGATCAATTCCTAGCTTTTACGACAGTATTTGATTCAAAACATTATAATTGGAAACTTAACATATTGAAGACTATAGCATATATGCTCCTCCACCTTATTCTGTCGATGAATTTTAGAAATGTTATTCTTTTTAGATGAGGTGACTCCAACCAGAAGGAAATAATGGAATGTCTCACAAATAGAATCCAAGCCTTAATGTATAAATGTATTATATAAATGGGTTTAAATGTGAGTAATATCCATGACACTAGAAAAGAAGCCAAGAGAGGGTTAGAGAGAAGAACTGAAGAGGAGGAACAGTGCAAAGGGCACATGAAAGTAGCCACGAGACGGTTTAGTGCACAAGATGGATAGAGGGCATACAGACAGAAGATGTGGGAGGTAGAAGATACAGATTCACCACAACATACTAAGTTTTAAAGTTCTGTAAATTCTGGTTTTATATTGACTATATTGCACAGAAAACCAGCTGAAGATCATTTGAACTCTATAAATTCGTCCTGAATCAATTGACTGTTATCATTAACGTTGTCAGTATTTGAAAATAATAATATCTAAAAAGAAATTATCAAAATGCATTTTATATGGAGGAAATAAAATTAAACCCTAAGAGCATTAAGCTGAACGCAAGATTCATCTTTATCGTAAACAGTTTGCCTAAGATGCCCACTCTGTCCATGACCTGCTGTGCAAATCAAGAGCACAAGCTCCAGATGATAAACACTGCAGTCAACTAGAGTAACTTTCAATATTCTTAGTCTAGTGTTAAGGGACACACCAGCCAATTATCTGTTTAAAACCCACAAAATAAATTCATCGCAATATGGGTCTGCAATTGCGCTTAGATTTTATTACTGCTTGGGAGAAAACTGACCTGCATTCATTTTTGGTATTTCCATCACAGATATTGAATCTTCATCTACAAACTGAATATGTGAAAGCAGGTGATCCAGCTAACATAATGACATGTGATAATAGTTAATATTTACTGGCTATTTACTGTGCACTATACATTGCTCTCTAAGAGTTTCAGATGTTATAAAATCATTAACATTTGTTGTTTACATTTACAAAACCAGACAAAAAGAAAAACATCAATTATTTTTGTTTCATGCACATGTGTATATATTTCTCTCTTGTGATTTAATTTAAAAAGAAATGGAATGAAGTGCCACACCAACTCCAGTGTTGTCTGTGTAACATGACATATGTCACTATGCCGGACAGGAGCTATGTGTCCTATGGGACTAAGCTTCCTGGAGGTCAATGGCAGACGGCCCAGTATTAGCCACCGCTGAAGTATAGGTGGGTTTCTCGAGTAGCTGGCTATGCTGGATATGGGCTTTGCAAATCTCTTTTATAATAATGATATTCTATATATCTATAAAACAAGGATTATCTCTTCAGGAACAGCTCTGGGATAGGAAAGCACAGTATGGGAATGTATAAGACTACAGCAGAACCATTGTCATACACAAGGTGTATGATGAGCAAGGGAATAGATAGGTTAATGTTGATGGACAAAGACTGTTATATTATACTCTGAACTTTATGCATAGGCTTGCTAGATCCCAACCCCCATGGTGTCTGCTGCATAAAAAGGTACTAAAAAGTATATTTCATCAGGTGCAGAGAACTGATTAGGTATATTTGGTCACTAGATGAAATAAAGGGTTAGATAGAGGAAGGGCCATGATAGCGATAATGAGACAGAAACTTTCTATTCATAAGATGAAACCACTTGTCTGAGGTTTACATTCCCAAGGACAAGATTTCCTCTTCCAAGGATGCTTTATGTCTAACACCTGTTCCTGATAATATACTTTTCTTAAATATTGCTGATGTGACTAAAAGAAGCTTTCATACTGTGCCAACCAATGATACATGAACTTCTGATTTGTTCTTTGTTTGAATACTATATAATGAAAACATGAATTCAGTAAAATCGCAGAAGATTCCAACCACTCTCCTGTGTGTTGTGTGTCTGTCATTCGACGAACTTGTGCCTTCCTGTTACCAAGACCCTGCTTCTCCCAGGGTCTGAGTGGCTCCCCTGAGCCAGTCCATGGCAATGAAGGTAAACACTATTATTATTTCTGTATTTTAAAATTACTGCTTTGCTGACATCCACCTGCCTTTCTCCATCTCCAATCTTCGGTAAAAACCTCTTTTCTCCTCACTCCTCAGTCAATCACTTTTTTCTACCTAGTCCTGTGTCATATTAGCTGGATCGGTTCTTGTCCAATTTCCCACTGGTGCTCTTCACAAGCCTGACACAAATCAACTCTATCATGGGAAAAAAATGAAGTAGTCAGGCATAGCTTCAGGGGTTTCCCATCTACTCATCTGCAGAGACGATCCAAAAGCCAGAGTGTGCTGCTAATCAATGTCTGATTTTAAAACAGTAGTACGCAGACACTCATAAAGCTCAGACCATGCATCTATACTTTACAGCTTATGGTCATTGGCATGTATTATTATGCAGGTAAAATAGCCAGTCCTAGAGGGAGCCCAAGTAAGCCACTAACTGGTGTCATTTACCCATTTATTTAGTGAGGATGAACAGCTACAGTTTCATTTCCCTGTCACTCCACTGAATGCAGAAACCTCAACAGGGAACTAAGCTTTCTCTGTGAACAAGCCACTCTGTACCCCTTGATAATGCAGATATGACCTCTGTCTACAAACTACTCAACAAAGCCATTAATTTTCTGCTCAAAACTGTCTTCCACTTGATGACTTTGATAGATCATTTTTCCTTCCATGAAAAAAATACACAAATTTTAATTTTGAATACAGAATTATTTTTCTAACAGTATTTTAAAGAAAATATTATTTTTAAAAACTTAATTTGGTTATGATCTACAGAAGTTCCCGAGTTTGTTTATATTTTGTACCAATCTTTCTTTAATGATCTAGCTTGGAAGAAAAGAACTGTTTCACATTACTGCAACAAACCGTGCCACCCCATTTTAAAATCCAGCTTTCTCTCAATGTTAAATGTGGTATTTAGTGTTTGAGTCCTCTAAAGATAGGTATTTAACAACTATAAGAGAAAAAGAATTGTAAAGGTTACCTAATATTCTATTTTCTCCACAACTACAAAAATAGTCAATCTAGTCATTGGACTCTCCTAATCGGTTGCATGATGGTTATTGTAAAGAAAACATAAATGAAACTTGTGAGAACTCTGAACTGTCATGAACTCATGATTATGTCATTAAGTCCAGCTTTCCATATGGCAGAACCATACTCATGAGGTTGGCAATGCTGCTGTGCTTACCTAAAGCCAACGCCTTTCAGCAGTTCAAACTGAAAAAGCTTTCACCTAGTTTGTTGAAACCTAAGTTAAGCAATAGTAATTAGAGAAAGTAAACCGCAGATTGCTTTGTCAAATCGGACGTGGTGTGGTTTTTTTTAAGCTTGAAAATCC
Source organism: Arvicola amphibius (assembly GCF_903992535.2). NCBI lineage: Eukaryota > Metazoa > Chordata > Mammalia > Rodentia > Cricetidae > Arvicola > Arvicola amphibius. Next base: position 9,867,370 of record NC_052056.1, on the reverse strand, counting down.
TGAACAGTTGGCAAGGTGCTAAAGGAATTACTTCCTCAAAAAGCTCACAGGCATTCATTATCACATGAAATGATCCATAAAGCTGAGATCCCAAGGAATGGGGGATCGGCGACTGTTACGGAAATAATTGTGGCTAACAGACCTTGCATAACTTTTACCCCTCGGAAAATGCAGAAGGTGAACTGGTGTATTTAAAAAGATGTTTAATTTTCAGGTACTCAGGAAGCAATATTGTACATAGCTGACCGAATACCTATGTAAAAACACCAAAGAAACATTTGGGCTTTGAATACACATTTAATAAAATACAAATTTTCAAGCTAAATGCTTAAGAAGAGTTCTGGACAGATATATAATACTTATAATAAATTTCTAGGACATGAAACTATTTTCTTGTTAGCTTTGACTAAAACAGAGCATAATTTTAATTCCATGTTAGCCTTTGTTCTTGGAAAGTCAGTTCCCCCTAAAGTGAAGAAATCTGTCATTTGGAGAGGTCTGAAGAAGGAGCATTCCCCCAGCCTGAAAAAAAAATGAGTGTAATGGTTGATATTATTCCTTAATCAAACAAAATTATGCTAGCTCTTTCCTTGACCTTGCGATGCTGAGTAATATTGCAGACTGAACTGGAATGGCAAGAAATTGATGTACAAACAGCCAGAGGAGCTACAAATGTAATAGTGAGAAGCATCCAACTCAATGTGAGTTAACCATTTTTGTGTGTTCATCACGTGTGCTACTCTGCAAACAACTACTATAAAAGCATTGTATTATACCTGCATTGATATTCATGCAAAGTTTTCAAAAATCTGGTTGTGGTAAGTTTAAATAGAGCTATTCATCCTGAAAAGAGGAAATTTATAGTATGTTGTAGACAGCTGCTTTATTTTTTAACAAAAACACATCTATGCAGGGACATGACAGTTTTTATAGCAGTGACTTCATTAGATTGAAGCAGCATATTAAAAGTATACATGTATCAGGAGAACATTAGATGACCTAGAGTATCTCGATTATTGTTCAGTAACTAGATTTATGAAAACATATCTGGACTGTTATAATATTGATAAACACATACAGGTCCTTCTCTGTTTGTATAAGCTTGACATAAACAGTTCACTGAATCCCTTCAGTGTCCTCTGTGAAATTTACCGTAGTTACTAATGCTGTATTATGCGTGAGACACACTTGAATCTCAGAAGCATTGCGTTGCTTGCACACGTTCAGAAATCCAGAAAGTGGGAAAGTTGAGCAGTAGGACTTCAGCGCATGTCAGCAGCCATGACTATTTGTGAACACAGGTGGGTGTCATCATTCATTATCGGTAAATGGGAGACCATTCCATAAAACACTTGCTCAAGTTCTTCAAGCTGAAGGAGGCAAAAGGGCCCAGAGACTGCAGTAGGTTTTGTTTGAAGTCCTCAGTGTCTCATGTATTGATGCCATTGCTGCCAGACCACGTCACCATTGGGAAGTAATCAAATCCTTACAAGATGGGTCTCGTGAAACTTAATCACCAGGGTGTGTGTTAACAGTGAATCCTTGAAATTCTGGAATTTTATAGCACTGTGAAGGTGCTCTTTTATTTCATCTTTGGAAGATGTAAAGGAGTTAGGAAAAAAGATTTTCCCAAGACTTCAACAGATAGAAATGCACAGTTTTACCTCACAGACTCAGGGTGTGCTGAGTTGCAGGCTGCGTCTGTGGTGAAAGTGTTCACAGAGCAGAGATACTGAGGACACATAGCCCCTGGATATTATTCTCGTAGTCTTCCTCCCCTGGAGCTTAGCTTACGAAAGTCAAGTGTTAGCCTGTGCTCTACATAGTTGAAATAAAGAATTTCAAGCATAGGATATTAAATATAAATTTCCTTGGCCATTGCTCAGGTTGTTCAAGTATCATGAAATCACTTTCATTTCCATGGCCCCAAATCATATTCTATATTGCATACAATTATAGACATGCTTAATTTATATAATTAATTAAATATATTATATATTATTTACATATATTATATGCACACACACACACACACACACACACACACACACACACACACACACACATATATATATCCCAACAAACCTCAACATGTGAAATGCTCTTTTGTGAAAGCAGCATTTTCCAACTTTGAGCACCAGCTCACATCCGTGGGCTGATTTAGAGACTTAGAAAAACATGGATGTGGGAAAAGTCATTGACTCCAAGTACCATTTGTCACTCACTAGTCTTGCAGCTTCTGATGCTGGTTCACAGTTGGAATCTGCATGGTGTCATCTATGCTGAATGAGTGAAAAATCCACCTACTATGCTATATCAAAAGTCAAAATAAATTAATTACTCTCAATAGCACTAGGGACGTATACAAGAACAACATAGTTCCACGAATGGTGTTAAGTAGCAATGACTGATATGGGGCAGAAAGTTGTGGTGTACTATTGCAGAGAAGGAAATTAGGCAATAGAGGTGCACTGCCACCTCCAAAAAGCTAAAAGAGGAATTGCAGAAATCTTTACCAGAAGAAAATGATAAATACTTGAAAAATTAGTTGGAGTCAACTTGATAAAAATTATCCAATGTTATAAGTGTATAAAAATTACATCCTTCATTCATATTTTTGATTTTAAGTACAATTCAGAGTTTGTTTCTTAATATTACTATTTCACAAGAAGGAACCTAGGTAAGCTATAATGTGGTATACTGTCTTTACACAAATATTTGTCTATATTCAGAATACAGGTCTAATTGATATAATGCATCATAATCTTTATGCTGCACAAGGATCCAGACTTCCTAGGCTTACAAGACAAGGTTCAGACATGAAGCAAACATTACAGTATTGACTTCCTTTTGTTACTCTGTTAATGGAAAAATATCTATGTGAGAATATATGTCTTATGCAACAAACAGTAAAAAAAATGAAAAGAAAAACTAGATTAAGATGTAAATGCAAACATTTTTCATTTAAGTTTTATCTGAAAATTTAAATAAAAGGTAATAGAGCAAAATGAACAGTTTCCCAAGATGCAGCAGTTTGCTCCTATGGAAGAAACTGTATCATTACTGACAATATTGAGCCTTACTTAAGTTTTCTGAATACTGCTTATCTCTTTATAAACAAGGAAATATAAGAGCAGTTATTAGGAGAAAGTTTGTTAAAATACAAAAATCTCACAAATGACTAAATTTTTATATTGTACATATATTTTAATGGAAATTGAAAGGAAGAATGATTTTTATGGAGCTTTATGCTAAGAGAACAAATTGCCAACTTCCAAGTTTCCTTCACTGGGCCCTTATTTTAAAAATCATTAAGAGTAGTTAAATTATAAGACATTTTTAACTTTAAGCATGATTGAAGACTGTTCCTGAAAATTCGCTTTGATCTGGACTGTGGTGGAAGAACTTAATGACAATGTAGGGAAATTAGATCTCTAGAACACACACCATAAACATTCCAGACAAAACGTGTGTGGGACACGGAAATGCCTTTGTTAGGGCACGTGTGGGATAATTGCCCTGGCTCCCAATTAAGGTAAATCAGATACAATTAAATCTTTTGGTCACCTGAAGACGAATTATACTTTTCCCACTTGTCTTATTCTTTATTGCTGTCTTTTCTTCATGCTATTGATATTCAAGTAACGTAGAAATGATAACTACTGTTCAGATGAAAACATACAGTCCTTAGGACAGACACGGCTGTCTGTGCCTCTATTAGACATTTCCACTTTCGCTTTTACTAGAGAAGCTCAAATTTTGCTTTGGTGAATCAAACCATGACTTTTATTTGAATTAAAGGAGTCAGATGTTTGGGAGTGGTTAGATGGTTGGGTTGGGGGACTGAACTGCAAGTGACAGGACAGTGGCCAGCATCACACATCTCTGCTGTCACAGGACCCTTAGGAAGGCAAAGGGAATGAATGCAGCTCTTTTCCACTGGTGATGCTAGGGATGTCAAGCTCCCAAAGGAGGGCACGTGAAGAGAATTTCTTCTTTCTGCTTTTCCATCTCCTCTGTGCCTGGGACATTGCCATTTAATAGCATAAGACAAGAGCAGGCCGCATGAATACCTCATCGAGGTGTCTAAATTTTTGGTGTTGTGAAGTGATGTTGGCATTGGCAGATACTAGAAAACATCATAGCTATCCTGGAATTGATGAAAAGGCTGAACACACGTGTTAAGAAAGGTTTAGTTAACCTACGGTGACAACTCTAGGTTACCAATCACACTATTTACTGTCCAATTACATAAGCATTCTAGGTTCTCACCCTGTAAACGCAGGGCTGTATTGAGTGTCTCAGCTCCCTGAAAGACAGATGTGTCCATATAACTTACCTTGCCCAATGCAATGTATGCCACTTTGGCAAAGAAGACTTTCCAGCCTTCCCTTGCCATGTTAAGATATGGTCTGCTTCTGTCTATCTTCTGAAACATCCTGTCAGTACTGAGTATATTGCATGTGCAAAAACTGAATGTGCTGGGATAAGCTATTGAAATCTGGGCATTGTTACAGCAATCTTACTAAACATAACAACACCAAAGTCACTGCTTCTAAGTTACCTGTCAAATAAATCCATGTCTGTGTTTTTAGTCATTTTTGTCTGAAAAGTTTTTAACTTGTATAATTAGTAATATTATGCAATATCTGTTGATTTTTTTTCTTGATTTACTAAGGGACCAAGTGATGCACTAAAAAGTGGTGTGAAAACATGACTGACAGCCAGATAATGGAAACTTTGAGCAGTAGAAAGTATGTATGCAACTCTTTGGCCTACATTTCCACACTGAACACATGCATTCAGATTTCTGTCTCTTTCTGTCTTTCTCTTGTCTGCATCTCTCTCCCCTCCCTCCCTCTCCCTCTCCCTTTCCCTCTCTCTCTCTCTCTCTCTCTCTCTCTCTCTCTCTCTCTCTCTCTCACACACACACACACACACACACACACACACACTCAAACTTTCTTTCCTGTAGAAAAAAATCTATTATTGTTCAGTGCGTAGATACTTGATGGCATAAACAGTCCGGAACTGTTCATATATAACAAAAGCCCTTACCTTTTTAAGTTGCTACTTGAACTTATGTAATTTGCTTTAAAATGAAACATATTTATTGCAAATGTATAAGCAAAAATCTCTCTAGATATATGTTGCTATAGCTAAGTCTGTAATTTATTCACACACTGTTTCGCCAGTTGTGTGCCCATTGACTACCATGTACTGGACATAATGTTTCAGGACACTTCCCCCTCTCCTATACAACTACTGTAGCTTCTAGCCTTAATTCTTCCACCTGCAGACAGTCAGCACTTCCTCTGAAGACAGCGAGTTCAGTGACTTGGTATTGCCATCCTTTGCCGTGTTCATTGCTAGAGCACCTTGTAGTGTAAAGTTAACAGCAACAGCAATAAAATAAATGCCAGCTCTGTAGGTTTTGCTCTCTGCCTGAGTGGTGTCCGTCCCTGTGAGAACACAAATAAGTCCCTTAACCTTTCTGAATCACTACGCCATCATCTGCAGTTGCCCGTGACTAATGCATGCACACTGCGCATGAAGCATCCAACCCCAAAATTCAGCTGGAAAGCGGCAGGTAATGGGAATCCCTGACCCCCTTTTTTCCTGGGGAATGGGAGTGTAATCTTTCAACTTCTCAGCAGCTGCTTTGTTTCTAGCAAGAAAGAAAATATTACCATCTTATGATATATTAAAAATCAACACCATGATAGTCTAAAATGAAAAATAATTTTTATAAAGTTAAAAGTGACTTTGAACAGTCAAGGCAAGCTACAAACTGAGCTCACAGAGGCATTCGTGTATCTTGTGAGTTCTTCCTTACAATTTTCTTGCAAGGAGTTATCTGCTTTTCCTTCCTTGAAACATTTATGTGAATGCAATACATAGGGAATCACACAGAAGTTGGAAAGTCTGAACCTGATTTTACACAGCAAAATGATATGCAGAACAACAGCAGCTAAACAGTACTTCTGGATATCACTGTTCATATTATAGTGCTGCAAATATTAAATATGATCAAGTATGCAATGCAGTGGAATGCTTGGCAGGAAGTAGATTTTATAAGTTGTTGCATTTGCCACTAATGAGTCAGTGTAAGATCTAAATAAAAACGTATTTCTGTAGGATGATGGGGAGTATCAGCAAGTTAATAACAGCCTAAAGTTTATTATGTAAGATAAAGTATTTTGTAACATTTGTCAAGTCTGTTAATATCCCCATGATATGTAAAAATATATACAAATATTCCATGAACCTATGTCTATAACAGTGAGTGTGTTAGTAAATGAGAGAGAGACAGACAGACAGATACACACACAAAGAGAGAGAGAGAGAGAGAGAGAGAGAGAAAGAGAGAGAGATTGTATGTAAAAACTTGCTACTGCATATGAGCAATGGAGGTGCTGCAGTGACCACATCAGGTAAAGGCAAGGAGCGTTTCTCCTAATAGTCATTCATCTTACTGAGACTGTGAGTATCTGTCTTGGATGACCTCTATTTGCCTTTCAAATTAAGAAAGTCAAAGTGGATTAAGATCCTAAATATTACCTGGTTTAATATTAATATCCATAAACCTAGGTTCCTGCTTTCAGCCTTATAAAATAACTATATATGGTAGACAGTGGCATAATAATAGGAAGGAAGTATGTTAGAAATGCAGGGTTGAAGTATTGATAAAAAATATTGTAAAAAGTATTGATAACATGTATAATCTGTACAATTGATATGCATCTATTTTATATATGTCATGTCCCTATATACACACATATTCTATAAAACAAATTTAAATTATCTACCACAATCTCAGCTCTTTTTATAAAACGGAATGATGTTTGTGTTTCTCTGTGAGTCAGTATGCATAGCATGTTCTCCCCTTGTGTTGAACCTGCCTAAGAGAGGATGTTCTGTTTTCTGTGCACCATTTAGCATGCTCTCATATGCACCCTGACATGTTCCAAATGTGAAGACTGAACGTCAACAGAAGGTAGGAAAAGATGCCTTGTTTCATAATTTTGCCAAGTATTTTCCACAAAACCGGGTATTCCTGGGGTGTCTAATATCAAAATATATTTCCATTTTAATGTAAAGAGGTGCTAAACTCCATGAGTGAAATAAGAAACATTAATAATCCAATGTCTCTAATGTACTGATCAAGTTTGCTTGTTGATATTTATTCATTTTGCTAACACTTGATCACAATGTTAGGCACAAGGAGATGTCAATCTCTGCACTATTAAAATTGTGTAACTAGTATCTTGTGTTCTATTTTTTTCTCTGATATTAAGATAAAACATGAGAAATAGTTCAAGCTATTCCTCAGATGCTCTGACTCCTTCTGGGTGCAGAGCTCACACATTGCTCTAACACTGCCTCAATAGTTTTCCAGGAAACTGCATATAAAACAACATCACCTTGCTGCAAGTAAAGACAAGCGTTTACATGAATCTTTATCACTTATGCCAAAAATAATTTTGAAAAACCCCACATATTTAAAACCAGTTCTTAAAAATTTTACTGTAAGTCAAAACAATCTCAGAACATACAAATTCCAATGAATTTTGTATTGTTTAGTGCTTCATACGTTTTCATCAAATAATTTGAGCTGACCACTAAATTCTTTATTATGGGAAAACACATTTGTGATACTCCAAGTTTTAAACATTAGTCTCACTTGTCAAATCTGAAAGCCCCCAAAGATAATTCCTGTTAAACTAAAATAAGTGGTAGGGATGACCTATTCAAACCATGCAACAGTACTAGCATACTTTCCCTCCTGAAACAAGGGGTTGCATTTGAAATAAAACTGATCTTCGAAGGAATGAGTGAATAAAAGAAATTACAGACTGATATATGATAAATAGATAAATAGATAGATTAATAGATAGATGGATGAATGGATATATGATAGAGTGATGTTTAATCTTGATTGTTAACATGTCTGGATCTGGACTTACCTAAGAGACTAAATAATGTGGAGGAAGGATCTGGACAGATTACCTTAGTGGGGGAAGACTCTCCTCAGTAGTACGTGGCATCTTCTAATAGTGAAAATGAAATGAAATTTATACCCTAACAGTGCTGAAGCATTCGTGGGCAGCCCATATATGGTGGTTCTGTTGAACATGTCCATATTAGGTTTCATGATCTAAGATGAAGAGGACAACTGACCAGGTCTCCTCCTCAAGAGGGCATCAGATCTCATTACAGATGGTTGTGAGCCACCATGTGGTTTTTGGGAACTGAACTCAGGACCTTTGGAAGAGCAGGTAGTGTTCTTAACCACTGAGCCATCTCTCCACACCTCCACCTTCCAATAGTCAATCATAATGCTGGTAGAGAGAAACCTGTCACTTTTTGCCTACTTGCCTTTATAGTTGGCAAGTGAGCGTGTTCACCATCTGCCCTGTTGCTACTATTGCTGCATCTACAGTTGCCATCCTGTCTTGACAGAAACACCTGGTTTCTATGGGTTTTCAATATAGATGAAGGAATCCTTCAGGCCTTCAGTTCCAGGTAGGGACTACAGAGGTATTCAATATGCTGAGTGAATTTCTATCGTGTTCTCAGCCTCTTCAGAGTGAAGACAGTTATGATTTGGTGATCCACTCAATATAATAAACCACCTTCTAATATGTATTTATTCTATTTGTTCTGTTTAGCTAGAGAACCTTGAGCAATATTGAAATGTAGATTTGGCAGATAAATAATGGGGAAGTAGGCGATAGACAAATAGGTTTATACATAGTTAAAAGATAGACAGACAGGCATCAT